>NW_027458900.1:360000-604346 GCF_050624435.1 Tenrec ecaudatus
TTATGTGTGTGAGTGTGTGCGTGTGTAATAAGGTCACAAATTCAGAAGCCCTCTAGAATTTCTGCAAGGGCGTGTGTGTGTGTGGGTGTTTGTAAAAAGGACACGAAGTCAGAAACCGACTATTGATTCTGCAAAAGTGTGTGTGTGTGTGTGTGTGTGTGTGTGTGAAAAAAGGACATGAAATCAGAAGCGCTCCAGAGGTTCTGTAAGGGTGTGTGTGTGTGTGTGTATAAAAAAGACATGAAGTCAGAAGCCCTCTATTGATTCTGCAATGGTGTGTTTGTGTGTGTGTGTGTGTGTGTGTGTAAAAAGGACATGAAATCAGAATCATTGTGGAGTTCTGGAAGGGTGTATGTGTGTGTGTGTGTGTATAAAGGACACCAAGTCAGAAGCACTCTAGAGATCCTGCAAGAGTATGTCTTTGTGTGTGTGTGTGTGTGTGTGTGTGTGTGTGTGTGTAAAAAGGACATGTTGTTAGAAGTCCTCCACAGATTCTGCACAGGTGTGTGTATGTGTCTGTGTGCGTGTGTGTAAA
Organism: Tenrec ecaudatus; assembly: GCF_050624435.1. NCBI lineage: Eukaryota > Metazoa > Chordata > Mammalia > Afrosoricida > Tenrecidae > Tenrec > Tenrec ecaudatus. The sequence goes on from NW_027458900.1 coordinate 360,536, forward strand.
AAAGACACCAAGTCAGAAGCCGACTATTGATTCTGCAAGTGTATGTGTGTGTGTGTGTGTGTTTATGATTTATGATGCTAAGGTCTTGGACCCGCTGATAAGACCCATCCTTCTTTTTAACCCTATAACGCTTCAATTTTAATTTTGGGAAAAAATTTTCTTTTTGTTGTGGACTTTCATAGTTATAAATATATATATATATGTATTAATATATACATTTTTAATGTTATGAAAACATCATGCTTCGCGTTATAGAGTTAAATGGAAATAATGGGCTAGTGCAGGACGAGTCAAAAGTGACCAAAATAGAGTAACTGCCTAAGCCATTTTGAATTTTCTTGGGTTCAATTGGAGTAAAGGCTTGTAAATTACCCGGGGTCCAAATTCCCATGGTGCCTCCTACAACGGGTAGAATGTTCAGGGATGTTTCAGGGCTGGGAGATTAATAACCCCTAAGTCCAGGATACCTTAGGGCAGGGGTCTTTAAACTGTTTACCCAGGGGGCAGTTCACTATCCCTCAGGCCTTTTGAAGGAAAGACTATAGTTTAAAAAAACAAATATTACGAACAAATTCATGTGCACACTGCACATCTTGATTTGAAGTTCAAAAAAAAAATAAATGGGGCACATACACCCGGCAGAAAGGATCAACGTCCTCGGCTGTCTGCATGTGGCCCACAGGTTGTAGTTTGAGGACCCCTGCTCTCGGCATTCACCAAGAGGATGTGGTTTCAACCCAAAAGCTTGGAGACTCTACAATTTGTTTAAAAGTGATGGGGCAGAAGGAGTCCCTGATTGACCCACGCAAGACTAGTTTTCCCACCCCCTATTACTAAGAGTTCATAGTTATGTTTAAAGGGAACCAGGATATCCCGATCTGATCCCGTTACTTCAAGTGTGGGCTGACATTGCCACTAAGAAGCCTGCAAATATAAAAGACTTACTCCCTCCCGCAAAGAAAGGGCCCTTGTTTCCAAGGTTTCAGGAAACATGGAAGGACCGGAAAAACAAACGGTCCAAGTTCCCAAAACCACATAGGTGGAGGCCATCCCTCCACATCACCCTCCCCCACCCCTCCCCTCCCTCACCCCTCCCCCACACCTCCCCTCCCCTCCCCTCCCCATCACTCTCCCCTAATCGGCTTTATCCCATTTTGCAGGAGAACTCTGGGAGTGGGAGAGCTGGCTTCAAACCCTTTCTTTCAACCCCCGCCCTATAAGGTTTCTAGGGTCCAGAAATAGAAAACTTCTAACAGGCCCTTATTGAGTCACTCCCTCCCCCACCGGCCCCCCAAACTCACCCCCACCCCTAACAAGCAGCCCCCCACACACACTAGTACTGGTATGACTTCCATACTCATCAGCCCACCTGGAATGCTTGCCAACAACTTCTCCAGGTGCTGTTCACAACGGAGGAGGGTAGCCCTTCCAGACAGAGGCCCAGTAAGCAGTCAGTGAACCTGATGGTCAGCGAGCGGGCACTCCCCACTTGGGAGAAACTCTTTTGGCCACTACACCAACAATGTGGGATCTCAATTCCTAGCAAGGCCCAGAGGACTTTACCAGGTATCAACCATTGCTCTTACATGACCCTCTGCAGAAGAGCTAGGAAACCTATGAATTTATCTAAGGTCAGTGAGAATTTTCAGGTTCCTATAAGAGAATATCCGCCTGCCTTTCTAGAGTGGCTGAGGGAAGCCTACGGGCTTTATACCCCTAACGGCCCGGAGGCACTGAAAACAGGAGGGCAATAAGTATTGCCTTTATTACTCAGTCAGTCTGCCTCAGACATGACAAAGAAGTGGGAAGGGTTTGAAGGGAAAAATCTTAGCGATTTGGTACAAGTGGCTCATTGAGTGTATAACAACAGAGATGACCCTAGCACGACAGAGACAAAGAAGCTAGCTAAAATACTAGGAATTGCCATGAGAGACCCCAGAGACTCAGGAAAAGGAGAGCATGGCCCACTCACGGAGAGACTAACCTGTGGGCACCGCCAAGCCATGGGGAAGGACCAATGTGCCTACTGCAGGAAAGAAGGACACTGGAAAAATCAGTGCCTTGAAAACCCGAGGAGAGGTGCACGACCCTCCACTAGAGTGGATGGGCCTCATCTGCACGTAGAAAGACCCAAGCAAGAGACAATAATGCTTGAAGAAGCTCAATGAAGGGGTCAGGGCTCTGTTTCACTTCGCCGCCAAAAGCCCAGGCTAACTCTCCAAGTAGGAGGCCAGGCAGTAAATTTCTTGGTGGACACAGGGGCCACCTTGTCAGGTTCAGAAAGGAATATGGGCACATTTTCAAGAAGAAAGATGTGAATTACTGTGAGCCTATGATTCCTTCCACAGATAACTCACACCAGAAGGTTTGCATGGAGGGTAGGTGGGTTTCCCAAGACAACAAAATAACAAATATCTATCAGCCCTTTGGCCCAGTTAGCCACCTGGTTATGATATCACTGGCTTCTGGCTCAGCTGCTGAGCCAGTGAAGCAGTTATAGCAGGAGAAGACTAGGTGGCCGGTGGCCATCAACAGAAGGACCAAATCTCCACAGTGGGCTTCCTGTTTCAATATGGAGCCACGTATGTTACCTGCTGGACACCATCTCTATCCTGAGCTCATAATTGCCATCGCAGGTCTAGAATGCGGCGCGCAGGTACACACTATATGAAACAGTCTCTGATTAACCCCTCTCGATAACTTGCTGACATGGGAGTCTGGATAATCCTGTACATTTACTTTGCAGATTAGAAAACTCACTCAAAAAAACACACGGGAGTTGACCCAGAGACACACAACTGGTTAACAACAAAGTCATATTCACAACCAGCGTCTGGACCAAGAGCACGGTGCCCCACAGAACTGTGCCCATCGAGAAGTCAATATCTCCTGGACTCTCAAAAGATCTGAGCTGATACCCACCCCCCCACATCCTTGCAGCCCCAAAAGATTGTATTTCACAGGATGGCACCGGATCTGCAGCTCGCGGAGAGGGACATATCTGATCAGTGAACACAGGGCAGAACAAGGGGGAGGAGGGGAGAATGGAGCACACCCTGGCCCAATACACCTTGAGGATGATGTTCCCAATCAGAGAAGCCAATCCACAGAGAAGACCACATGGGCAGCCCCACGATGAGAAACGTCCCTCAAAGACCCATAGCCTTAGAGGGGACAACACTGGACACACAGTGTGGGAACTGCGCCCGAACTGATCCTGCCACTTCGATGCATGACACTAAGAGAGTGCAGCGGAAGAGTAAGAAAACGGAGCATCAAAGTCCCCGGGGAATGCCAAAGGTGGACTTTGTGGTCAGGGTTCGGTGCCCCCACAGACTGGACTGGAAAACACTCCTAAAGTTCACCACACAGTCCTTGTACTTTTCTTTCTGGTTAGTGTTGTTTTCTTTTAGTGTCATTGGATTTGGGTTGGGTTTTGTTTTCATTTTTGTTTGTTTTTTTTTTCTTTTTGCTGCTTGGTTTAGCTCAGTCTTGTTTTGTGCATGTTATTACCTTTACAGGTCTGTCTAATTAAGAGAGGCTGGATGAACAATCTGGAGGAGTAAACATGTGACCGGCCCTTTCCATTGGGCATGGGAGTGAGCACGGTGGGGGGAAAGGAAGTGCTGTAAAGAAACCCAGAGACAAGGGTACAACAAGTGATGGAAAACGATAGTGAGGGGGATGTAGGAGGCCTGGTAGGGCGTGATCAAAGGTAATGTAACCAAGAGGAATTACTGAAACCCAAAGGAAGACTGAGCATGTCAGTGGGCACAAGAGGAAAATCAAAGAGTATAGAAGAGTGAGCTGGGAAGCAAGGGCCAGTTATAGACGTCTAAATAAAGGCATGTACATATGTACATATATTTACAAAGGGGCATGGGGAAATAGATCTATGTCCATATGTTTATAGATTTAGTATTAAGGTAGCAGATGGACATAGGGCCTCCGCTCAAGGACTCCCTCATTGCAATAACACTGTTCTATTAAATTGGCATTCTAAGATGCTCACCTTCCCTACACAATCACTGACCACAAAGCGGCTGCATAAGCAAATGTGGTGAAGAAAGCCGATGGTGTCCAGCTACCTAAAGATATAGCGTGTGGGGTCTTAAAGGCCTGAGGGTAAAGAAACAGCCATCTGGCTCTGAAGCAACAGAGCCCACATGGAGAAAGCATACCAGCCTGTGTGATCACAAAGTTTTAAAGGGATAAGGCAACAGGTATCATGAGAACAAAAAAATCTTATCATGGAGAATGAGAGGGGACTGCCGGGTATAGACCCAAAACCTATTTGCAGTGCACTGGACATCCCCTTACAGAAGGATCTCAGAGTGGAGATTAAAGAATACAGGGTATGAGACAGCAAAGATGAAACACAACTTTCCTCTAGTTCTTAATGCTTTCTCTTGCCCCACTATCATGATCCCAGTTCTACCATACTAATCTGGCCAAACTAGAGAAGGTATTCTAGTACCGATAGGAATTTCAAACACGGGGAATCCAGAGTGGATGGGCCCTTTACCAGTGTTATGAGTGGAGATACTGGGAGGGTGGAGGAAGGGCAGGATGGAAAGTGGGAACCGATTACAAGGATCTTCATTGACCTCAAAAGAAAGGTGGGTGAAAATATGACAAAAGAATTAGTACATTTCCAAGGATTGATGAGGGATGGGTGGCGGGCATTGAGGGGGGAAAAATGAGGAGCTGAGGCCAGGGGCTTGGGTGGAGAGTGGATATTTTGTGAATAAGGAGGGCAATTAATGTACAGATGGGCTTCAAACAGATGATGTATTTATGGATGGTGGTTAGTGTTGTAGGAGCCACTAATGAAAAGATCATAAAAGAAACAAAAATAATCTTGGCAGGGGCTCATGCAAGGATGATCTCAGGCTGGATTAGACCAGTCAAAACAGCTACTGGAGTCGCCTCACCCTGTGTCTATTATTGAGTCAGCCATGATGCTTAGGACCCACAGCCCCAGCAGCTGGCCAGAGAGGGAGGTGGATCTCTGAGGCCATTCCACAGGGGGAATGGTCCTCTGTCCTGCAGGGCCCACCCTCCTTTGTAAGCATGCTGCCTGGGGCAAGGCTTTCATGGAGTCCACACCATGGGAGCTCTACTACTCATGGGGGATTGGCAGGAAGTCTCTGCTCATGCGCACACACCACCAACTAGCTGGAGGATCTCCGTGAACAAAGCCTGAGGCAGACAACAAGCCCACTAACTGATGCTGTAAGAGATACAATCAGCATCCAGAAACCTGCAACTGGGAGTAAGAGGCAGCATACCTTGGTCCCAGCCCCTCCCACTCTAATCTACAAAGAATGACATTGCAAAGCAGAGGGTTTTCATAAAGCACTTCCAGGACTGTGGAATGAGCAGCCTCGTTTGTGGACATGGATACTCTGTGATCCAGACGTACTACCTCCTCCCTTACAGTCAGCTGAGACAAAAACCCTTGCAAGCAGAAAGCCATGCATCTGAACAGTATCCACCAGCCACTCATGTGCAGCACAGCTGCCTCCAAAGAGCCTTCCTGAGTGAGAGAGAAATCATGCAGAAGCCTGGTCTGCACTCAAGAGAGTTTTATGAGCGTAGGGAGGCGTGGTGGGCAAGTCTGGCCGACCCCAGTGGCTGAATTGAATTTACATGGCCTAGATTGGTCAATCCAGGTACAGGAACCACCCAGGTGACCTCCCCTTCATGGCCAGAAATCTGGACCTCTGAGCATGCACAGGGTGCCTCTCCTAACTGGGCTCTTATCTTGGCCCTATGGGCATGCATAACGGATGCCCCAGTCCCTAGCATAGCTACCTAACATTTGCCCCCCTGAAGAGATATGGACCCAAATCTTTGGGGGTACTGGGCGACGACATCTCTAGCTGCTTCCTGCTGGCAAAAGGGGCGAGGTGGGGCTTTGGGTCCATACCCTTCCTACACTGCTGGGAGGGGTTGTCCATTGAGGGCAACTTTATCCAGGATGGATAAGGTTGAGGTGGTCCAGGAGATGGTAGTCGTGGACCTGGCACACTTGGTTCAGAAGCTTTAATCACCCGATAACTTCTGAGAAAAACAAACGGTCTAAAAGGTGAACAGTTTGACTACGACAAGGCTAAGCTTGTGAGGTGGCAGTGGCCTTGAAATTAGGTGAGTATCACAGGAAACAAAAATAATCTTAGGATTACCAGACATGTGTGTTTGTTCATTGGAAGTACAGGAAGAGGGATAAAAGCATTCACACTTTCCCCTAGGAGGGCACAGGTTTGGGCACTACTAGGTGCAGTCGGATCACTGATTCATTTATGATGCTAAGGTCTTGGACCCGCTGATAAGACCCATCCTTCTTTTTAACCCTATAACGCTTCAATTTTAATTTTGGGAAAAAATTTTCTTTTTGTTGTGGACTTTCATAGTTATAAATATATATATATATATGTATTAATATATACATTTTTAATGTTATGAAAACATCATGCTTCGCGTTATAGAGTTAAATGGAAATAATGGGCTAGTGCAGGACGAGTCAAAAGTGACCAAAATAGAGTAACTGCCTAAGCCATTTTGAATTTTCTTGGGTTCAATTGGAGTAAAGGCTTGTAAATTACCCGGGGTCCAAATTCCCATGGTGCCTCCTACAACGGGTAGAATGTTCAGGGATGTTTCAGGGCTGGGAGATTAATAACCCCTAAGTCCAGGATACCTTAGGGCAGGGGTCTTTAAACTGTTTACCCAGGGGGCCAGTTCACTATCCCTCAGGCCTTTTGAAGGAAAGACTATAGTTTAAAAAAACAAATATTACGAACAAATTCATGTGCACACTGCACATCTTGATTTGAAGTTCAAAAAAAAAATAAATGGGGCACATACACCCGGCAGAAAGGATCAACGTCCTCGGCTGTCTGCATGTGGCCCACAGGTTGTAGTTTGAGGACCCCTGCTCTCGGCATTCACCAAGAGGATGTGGTTTCAACCCAAAAGCTTGGAGACTCTACAATTTGTTTAAAAGTGATGGGGCAGAAGGAGTCCCTGATTGACCCACGCAAGACTAGTTTTCCCACCCCCTATTACTAAGAGTTCATAGTTATGTTTAAAGGGAACCAGGATATCCCGATCTGATCCCGTTACTTCAAGTGTGGGCTGACATTGCCACTAAGAAGCCTGCAAATATAAAAGACTTACTCCCTCCCGCAAAGAAAGGGCCCTTGTTTCCAAGGTTTCAGGAAACATGGAAGGACCGGAAAAACAAACGGTCCAAGTTCCCAAAACCACATAGGTGGAGGCCATCCCTCCACATCACCCTCCCCCACCCCTCCCCTCCCTCACCCCTCCCCCACACCTCCCCTCCCCTCCCCTCCCCATCACTCTCCCCTAATCGGCTTTATCCCATTTTGCAGGAGAACTCTGGGAGTGGGAGAGCTGGCTTCAAACCCTTTCTTTCAACCCCCGCCCTATAAGGTTTCTAGGGTCCAGAAATAGAAAACTTCTAACAGGCCCTTATTGAGTCACTCCCTCCCCCACCGGCCCCCCAAACTCACCCCCACCCCTAACAAGCAGCCCCCCACACACACTAGTACTGGTATGACTTCCATACTCATCAGCCCACCTGGAATGCTTGCCAACAACTTCTCCAGGTGCTGTTCACAACGGAGGAGGGTAGACCTTCCAGACAGAGGCCCAGTAAGCAGTCAGTGAACCTGATGGTCAGCGAGCGGGCACTCCCCACTTGGGAGAAACTCTTTTGGCCACTACACCAACAATGTGGGATCTCAATTCCTAGCAAGGCCCAGAGGACTTTACCAGGTATCAACCATTGCTCTTACATGACCCTCTGCAGAAGAGCTAGGAAACCTATGAATTTATCTAAGGTCAGTGAGAATTTTCAGGTTCCTATAAGAGAATATCCGCCTGCCTTTCTAGAGTGGCTGAGGGAAGCCTACGGGCTTTATACCCCTAACGGCCCGGAGGCACTGAAAACAGGAGGGCAATAAGTATTGCCTTTATTACTCAGTCAGTCTGCCTCAGACATGACAAAGAAGTGGGAAGGGTTTGAAGGGAAAAATCTTAGCGATTTGGTACAAGTGGCTCATTGAGTGTATAACAACAGAGATGACCCTAGCACGACAGAGACAAAGAAGCTAGCTAAAATACTAGGAATTGCCATGAGAGGCCCCAGAGACTCAGGAAAAGGAGAGCATGGCCCACTCACGGAGAGACTAACCTGTGGGCACCGCCAAGCCATGGGGAAGGACCAATGTGCCTACTGCAGGAAAGAAGGACACTGGAAAAATCAGTGCCTTGAAAACCCGAGGAGAGGTGCACGACCCTCCACTAGAGTGGATGGGCCTCATCTGCACGTAGAAAGACCCAAGCAAGAGACAATAATGCTTGAAGAAGCTCAATGAAGGGGTCAGGGCTCTGTTTCACTTCGCCGCCAAAAGCCCAGGCTAACTCTCCAAGTAGGAGGCCAGGCAGTAAATTTCTTGGTGGACACAGGGGCCACCTTGTCAGGTTCAGAAAGGAATATGGGCACATTTTCAAGAAGAAAGATGTGAATTACTGTGAGCCTATGATTCCTTCCACAGATAACTCACACCAGAAGGTTTGCATGGAGGGTAGGTGGGTTTCCCAAGACAACAAAATAACAAATATCTATCAGCCCTTTGGCCCAGTTAGCCACCTGGTTATGATATCACTGGCTTCTGGCTCAGCTGCTGAGCCAGTGAAGCAGTTATAGCAGGAGAAGACTAGGTGGCCGGTGGCCATCAACAGAAGGACCAAATCTCCACAGTGGGCTTCCTGTTTCAATATGGAGCCACGTATGTTACCTGCTGGACACCATCTCTATCCTGAGCTCATAATTGCCATCGCAGGTCTAGAATGTGGCGCGCAGGTACACACTATATGAAACAGTCTCTGATTAACCCCTCTCGATAACTTGCTGACATGGGAGTCTGGATAATCCTGTACATTTACTTTGCAGATTAGAAAACTCACTCAAAAACACACGGGAGTTGACCCAGAGACACACAACTGGTTAACAACAAAGTCATATTCACAACCAGCGTCTGGACCAAGAGCACGGTGCCCCACAGAACTGTGCCCATCGAGAAGTCAATATCTCCTGGACTCTCAAAAGATCTGAGCTGATACCCACCCCCCCACATCCTTGCAGCCCCAAAAGATTGTATTTCACAGGATGGCACCGGATCTGCAGCTCGCGGAGAGGGACATATCTGATCAGTGAACACAGGGCAGAACAAGGGGGAGGAGGGGAGAATGGAGCACACCCTGGCCCAATACACCTTGAGGATGATGTTCCCAATCAGAGAAGCCAATCCACAGAGAAGACCACATGGGCAGCCCCACGATGAGAAACGTCCCTCAAAGACCCATAGCCTTAGAGGGGACAACACTGGACACACAGTGTGGGAACTGCGCCCGAACTGATCCTGCCACTTCGATGCATGACACTAAGAGAGTGCAGCGGAAGAGTAAGAAAACGGAGCATCAAAGTCCCCGGGGAATGCCAAAGGTGGACTTTGTGGTCAGGGTTCGGTGCCCCCACAGACTGGACTGGAAAACACTCCTAAAGTTCACCACACAGTCCTTGTACTTTTCTTTCTGGTTAGTGTTGTTTTCTTTTAGTGTCATTGGATTTGGGTTGGGTTTTGTTTTCATTTTTGTTTGTTTTTTTTTTCTTTTTGCTGCTTGGTTTAGCTCAGTCTTGTTTTGTGCATGTTATTACCTTTACAGGTCTGTCTAATTAAGAGAGGCTGGATGAACAATCTGGAGGAGTAAACATGTGACCGGCCCTTTCCATTGGGCATGGGAGTGAGCACGGTGGGGGGAAAGGAAGTGCTGTAAAGAAACCCAGAGACAAGGGTACAACAAGTGATGGAAAACGATAGTGAGGGGGATGTAGGAGGCCTGGTAGGGCGTGATCAAAGGTAATGTAACCAAGAGGAATTACTGAAACCCAAAGGAAGACTGAGCATGTCAGTGGGCACAAGAGGAAAATCAAAGAGTATAGAAGAGTGAGCTGGGAAGCAAGGGCCAGTTATAGACGTCTAAATAAAGGCATGTACATATGTACATATATTTACAAAGGGGCATGGGGAAATAGATCTATGTCCATATGTTTATAGATTTAGTATTAAGGTAGCAGATGGACATAGGGCCTCCGCTCAAGGACTCCCTCATTGCAATAACACTGTTCTATTAAATTGGCATTCTAAGATGCTCACCTTCCCTACACAATCACTGACCACAAAGCGGCTGCATAAGCAAATGTGGTGAAGAAAGCCGATGGTGTCCAGCTACCTAAAGATATAGCGTGTGGGGTCTTAAAGGCCTGAGGGTAAAGAAACAGCCATCTGGCTCTGAAGCAACAGAGCCCACATGGAGAAAGCATACCAGCCTGTGTGATCACAAAGTTTTAAAGGGATAAGGCAACAGGTATCATGAGAACAAAAAAATCTTATCATGGAGAATGAGAGGGGACTGCCGGGTATAGACCCAAAACCTATTTGCAGTGCACTGGACATCCCCTTACAGAAGGATCTCAGAGTGGAGATTAAAGAATACAGGGTATGAGACAGCAAAGATGAAACACAACTTTCCTCTAGTTCTTAATGCTTTCTCTTGCCCCACTATCATGATCCCAGTTCTACCATACTAATCTGGCCAAACTAGAGAAGGTATTCTAGTACCGATAGGAATTTCAAACACGGGGAATCCAGAGTGGATGGGCCCTTTACCAGTGTTATGAGTGGAGATACTGGGAGGGTGGAGGAAGGGCAGGATGGAAAGTGGGAACCGATTACAAGGATCTTCATTGACCTCAAAAGAAAGGTGGGTGAAAATATGACAAAAGAATTAGTACATTTCCAAGGATTGATGAGGGATGGGTGGCGGGCATTGAGGGGGGAAAAATGAGGAGCTGAGGCCAGGGGCTTGGGTGGAGAGTGGATATTTTGTGAATAAGGAGGGCAATTAATGTACAGATGGGCTTCAAACAGATGATGTATTTATGGATGGTGGTTAGTGTTGTAGGAGCCACTAATGAAAAGATCATAAAAGAAACAAAAATAATCTTGGCAGGGGCTCATGCAAGGATGATCTCAGGCTGGATTAGACCAGTCAAAACAGCTACTGGAGTCGCCTCACCCTGTGTCTATTATTGAGTCAGCCATGATGCTTAGGACCCACAGCCCCAGCAGCTGGCCAGAGAGGGAGGTGGATCTCTGAGGCCATTCCACAGGGGGAATGGTCCTCTGTCCTGCAGGGCCCACCCTCCTTTGTAAGCATGCTGCCTGGGGCAAGGCTTTCATGGAGTCCACACCATGGGAGCTCTACTACTCATGGGGGATTGGCAGGAAGTCTCTGCTCATGCGCACACACCACCAACTAGCTGGAGGATCTCCGTGAACAAAGCCTGAGGCAGACAACAAGCCCACTAACTGATGCTGTAAGAGATACAATCAGCATCCAGAAACCTGCAACTGGGAGTAAGAGGCAGCATACCTTGGTCCCAGCCCCTCCCACTCTAATCTACAAAGAGTGACATTGCAAAGCAGAGGGTTTTCATAAAGCACTTCCAGGACTGTGGAATGAGCAGCCTCGTTTGTGGACATGGATACTCTGTGATCCAGACGTACTACCTCCTCCCTTACAGTCAGCTGAGACAAAAACCCTTGCAAGCAGAAAGCCATGCATCTGAACAGTATCCACCAGCCACTCATGTGCAGCACAGCTGCCTCCAAAGAGCCTTCCTGAGTGAGAGAGAAATCATGCAGAAGCCTGGTCTGCACTCAAGAGAGTTTTATGAGCATAGGGAGGCGTGGTGGGCAAGTCTGGCCGACCCCAGTGGCTGAATTGAATTTACATGGCCTAGATTGGTCAATCCAGGTACAGGAACCACCCAGGTGACCTCCCCTTCATGGCCAGAAATCTGGACCTCTGAGCATGCACAGGGTGCCTCTCCTAACTGGGCTCTTATCTTGGCCCTATGGGCATGCATAACGGATGCCCCAGTCCCTAGCATAGCTACCTAACATTTGCCCCCCTGAAGAGATATGGACCCAAATCTTTGGGGGTACTGGGCGACGACATCTCTAGCTGCTTCCTGCTGGCAAAAGGGGCGAGGTGGGGCTTTGGGTCCATACCCTTCCTACACTGCTGGGAGGGGTTGTCCATTGAGGGCAACTTTATCCAGGATGGATAAGGTTGAGGTGGTCCAGGAGATGGTAGTCGTGGACCTGGCACACTTGGTTCAGAAGCTTTAATCACCCGATAACTTCTGAGAAAAACAAACGGTCTAAAAGGTGAACAGTTTGACTACGACAAGGCTAAGCTTGTGAGGTGGCAGTGGCCTTGAAATTAGGTGAGTGTCACAGGAAACAAAAATAATCTTAGGATTACCAGACATGTGTGTTTGTTCATTGGAAGTACAGGAAGAGGGATAAAAGCATTCACACTTTCCCCTAGGAGGGCACAGGTTTGGGCACTACTAGGTGCAGTCGGATCACTGATTCATTTATGATGCTAAGGTCTTGGACCCGCTGATAAGACCCATCCTTCTTTTTAACCCTATAACGCTTCAATTTTAATTTTGGGAAAAAATTTTCTTTTTGTTGTGGACTTTCATAGTTATAAATATATATATATATATGTATTAATATATACATTTTTAATGTTATGAAAACATCATGCTTCGCGTTATAGAGTTAAATGGAAATAATGGGCTAGTGCATGACGAGTCAAAAGTGACCAAAATGGAGTAAATGCCTAAGCCATTTTGAATTTTCGTGGGTTCAATTGGAGTAAAGGCTTGTAAATTACCCGGGGTCCAAATTCCCATGGTGCCTCCTACAACGGGTAGAATGTTCAGGGATGTTTCAGGGCTGGGAGATTAATAACCCCTAAGTCCAGGATACCTTAGGGCAGGGGTCCTTAAACTGTTTACCCAGGGGGCCAGTTCACTATCCCTCAGGCCTTTTGAAGGAAAGACTATAGTTTAAAAAAACAAATATTACGAACAAATTCATGTGCACACTGCACATCTTGATTTGAAGTTCAAAAAAAAAAATAAATGGGGCACATACACCCGGCAGAAAGGATCAACGTCCTCGGCTGTCTGCATGTGGCCCACAGGTTGTAGTTTGAGGACCCCTGCTCTCGGCATTCACCAAGAGGATGTGGTTTCAACCCAAAAGCTTGGAGACTCTACAATTTGTTTAAAAGTGATGGGGCAGAAGGAGTCCCTGATTGACCCTCGCAAGACTAGTTTTCCCACCCCCTATTACTAAGAGTTCATAGTTATGTTTAAAGGGAACCAGGATATCCCGATCTGATCCCGTTACTTCAAGTGTGGGCTGACATTGCCACTAAGAAGCCTGCAAATATAAAAGACTTACTCCCTCCCGCAAAGAAAGGGCCCTTGTTTCCAAGGTTTCAGGAAACATGGAAGGACCGGAAAAACAAACGGTCCAAGTTCCCAAAACCACATAGGTGGAGGCCATCCCTCCACATCACCCTCCCCCACCCCTCCCCTCCCTCACCCCTCCCCCACACCTCCCCTCCCCTCCCCTCCCCATCACTCTCCCCTAATCGGCTTTATCCCATTTTGCAGGAGAACTCTGGGAGTGGGAGAGCTGGCTTCAAACCCTTTCTTTCAACCCCCGCCCTATAAGGTTTCTAGGGTCCAGAAATAGAAAACTTCTAACAGGCCCTTATTGAGTCACTCCCTCCCCCACCGGCCCCCCAAACTCACCCCCACCCCTAACAAGCAGCCCCCCACACACACTAGTACTGGTATGACTTCCATACTCATCAGCCCACCTGGAATGCTTGCCAACAACTTCTCCAGGTGCTGTTCACAACGGAGGAGGGTAGCCCTTCCAGACAGAGGCCCAGTAAGCAGTCAGTGAACCTGATGGTCAGCGAGCGGGCACTCCCCACTTGGGAGAAACTCTTTTGGCCACTACACCAACAATGTGGGATCTCAATTCCTAGCAAGGCCCAGAGGACTTTACCAGGTATCAACCATTGCTCTTACATGACCCTCTGCAGAAGAGCTAGGAAACCTATGAATTTATCTAAGGTCAGTGAGAATTTTCAGGTTCCTATAAGAGAATATCCGCCTGCCTTTCTAGAGTGGCTGAGGGAAGCCTACGGGCTTTATACCCCTAACGGCCCGGAGGCACTGAAAACAGGAGGGCAATAAGTATTGCCTTTATTACTCAGTCAGTCTGCCTCAGACATGACAAAGAAGTGGGAAGGGTTTGAAGGGAAAAATCTTAGCGATTTGGTACAAGTGGCTCATTGAGTGTATAACAACAGAGATGACCCTAGCACGACAGAGACAAAGAAGCTAGCTAAAATACTAGGAATTGCCATGAGAGACCCCAGAGACTCAGGAAAAGGAGAGCATGGCCCACTCACGGAGAGACTAACCTGTGGGCACCGCCAAGCCATGGGGAAGGACCAATGTGCCTACTGCAGGAAAGAAGGACACTGGAAAAATCAGTGCCTTGAAAACCCGAGGAGAGGTGCACGACCCTCCACTAGAGTGGATGGGCCTCATCTGCACGTAGAAAGACCCAAGCAAGAGACAATAATGCTTGAAGAAGCTCAATGAAGGGGTCAGGGCTCTGTTTCACTTCGCCGCCAAAAGCCCAGGCTAACTCTCCAAGTAGGAGGCCAGGCAGTAAATTTCTTGGTGGACACAGGGGCCACCTTGTCAGGTTCAGAAAGGAATATGGGCACATTTTCAAGAAGAAAGATGTGAATTACTGTGAGCCTATGATTCCTTCCACAGATAACTCACACCAGAAGGTTTGCATGGAGGGTAGGTGGGTTTCCCAAGACAACAAAATAACAAATATCTATCAGCCCTTTGGCCCAGTTAGCCACCTGGTTATGATATCACTGGCTTCTGGCTCAGCTGCTGAGCCAGTGAAGCAGTTATAGCAGGAGAAGACTAGGTGGCCGGTGGCCATCAACAGAAGGACCAAATCTCCACAGTGGGCTTCCTGTTTCAATATGGAGCCACGTATGTTACCTGCTGGACACCATCTCTATCCTGAGCTCATAATTGCCATCGCAGGTCTAGAATGCGGCGCGCAGGTACACACTATATGAAACAGTCTCTGATTAACCCCTCTCGATAACTTGCTGACATGGGAGTCTGGATAATCCTGTACATTTACTTTGCAGATTAGAAAACTCACTCAAAAACACACGGGAGTTGACCCAGAGACACACAACTGGTTAACAACAAAGTCATATTCACAACCAGCGTCTGGACCAAGAGCACGGTGCCCCACAGAACTGTGCCCATCGAGAAGTCAATATCTCCTGGACTCTCAAAAGATCTGAGCTGATACCCACCCCCCCACATCCTTGCAGCCCCAAAAGATTGTATTTCACAGGATGGCACCGGATCTGCAGCTCGCGGAGAGGGACATATCTGATCAGTGAACACAGGGCAGAACAAGGGGGAGGAGGGGAGAATGGAGCACACCCTGGCCCAATACACCTTGAGGATGATGTTCCCAATCAGAGAAGCCAATCCACAGAGAAGACCACATGGGCAGCCCCACGATGAGAAACGTCCCTCAAAGACCCATAGCCTTAGAGGGGACAACACTGGACACACAGTGTGGGAACTGCGCCCGAACTGATCCTGCCACTTCGATGCATGACACTAAGAGAGTGCAGCGGAAGAGTAAGAAAACGGAGCATCAAAGTCCCCGGGGAATGCCAAAGGTGGACTTTGTGGTCAGGGTTCGGTGCCCCCACAGACTGGACTGGAAAACACTCCTAAAGTTCACCACACAGTCCTTGTACTTTTCTTTCTGGTTAGTGTTGTTTTCTTTTAGTGTCATTGGATTTGGGTTGGGTTTTGTTTTCATTTTTGTTTGTTTTTTTTTTCTTTTTGCTGCTTGGTTTAGCTCAGTCTTGTTTTGTGCATGTTATTACCTTTACAGGTCTGTCTAATTAAGAGAGGCTGGATGAACAATCTGGAGGAGTAAACATGTGACCGGCCCTTTCCATTGGGCATGGGAGTGAGCACGGTGGGGGGAAAGGAAGTGCTGTAAAGAAACCCAGAGACAAGGGTACAACAAGTGATGGAAAACGATAGTGAGGGGGATGTAGGAGGCCTGGTAGGGCGTGATCAAAGGTAATGTAACCAAGAGGAATTACTGAAACCCAAAGGAAGACTGAGCATGTCAGTGGGCACAAGAGGAAAATCAAAGAGTATAGAAGAGTGAGCTGGGAAGCAAGGGCCAGTTATAGACGTCTAAATAAAGGCATGTACATATGTACATATATTTACAAAGGGGCATGGGGAAATAGATCTGTGTCCATATGTTTATAGATTTAGTATTAAGGTAGCAGATGGACATAGGGCCTCCGCTCAAGGACTCCCTCATTGCAATAACACTGTTCTATTAAATTGGCATTCTAAGATGCTCACCTTCCCTACACAATCACTGACCACAAAGCGGCTGCATAAGCAAATGTGGTGAAGAAAGCCGATGGTGTCCAGCTACCTAAAGATATAGCGTGTGGGGTCTTAAAGGCCTGAGGGTAAAGAAACAGCCATCTGGCTCTGAAGCAACAGAGCCCACATGGAGAAAGCATACCAGCCTGTGTGATCACAAAGTTTTAAAGGGATAAGGCAACAGGTATCATGAGAACAAAAAAATCTTATCATGGAGAATGAGAGGGGACTGCCGGGTATAGACCCAAAACCTATTTGCAGTGCACTGGACATCCCCTTACAGAAGGATCTCAGAGTGGAGATTAAAGAATACAGGGTATGAGACAGCAAAGATGAAACACAACTTTCCTCTAGTTCTTAATGCTTTCTCTTGCCCCACTATCATGATCCCAGTTCTACCATACTAATCTGGCCAAACTAGAGAAGGTATTCTAGTACCGATAGGAATTTCAAACACGGGGAATCCAGAGTGGATGGGCCCTTTACCAGTGTTATGAGTGGAGATACTGGGAGGGTGGAGGAAGGGCAGGATGGAAAGTGGGAACCGATTACAAGGATCTTCATTGACCTCAAAAGAAAGGTGGGTGAAAATATGACAAAAGAATTAGTACATTTCCAAGGATTGATGAGGGATGGGTGGCGGGCATTGAGGGGGGAAAAATGAGGAGCTGAGGCCAGGGGCTTGGGTGGAGAGTGGATATTTTGTGAATAAGGAGGGCAATTAATGTACAGATGGGCTTCAAACAGATGATGTATTTATGGATGGTGGTTAGTGTTGTAGGAGCCACTAATGAAAAGATCATAAAAGAAACAAAAATAATCTTGGCAGGGGCTCATGCAAGGATGATCTCAGGCTGGATTAGACCAGTCAAAACAGCTACTGGAGTCGCCTCACCCTGTGTCTATTATTGAGTCAGCCATGATGCTTAGGACCCACAGCCCCAGCAGCTGGCCAGAGAGGGAGGTGGATCTCTGAGGCCATTCCACAGGGGGAATGGTCCTCTGTCCTGCAGGGCCCACCCTCCTTTGTAAGCATGCTGCCTGGGGCAAGGCTTTCATGGAGTCCACACCATGGGAGCTCTACTACTCATGGGGGATTGGCAGGAAGTCTCTGCTCATGCGCACACACCACCAACTAGCTGGAGGATCTCCGTGAACAAAGCCTGAGGCAGACAACAAGCCCACTAACTGATGCTGTAAGAGATACAATCAGCATCCAGAAACCTGCAACTGGGAGTAAGAGGCAGCATACCTTGGTCCCAGCCCCTCCCACTCTAATCTACAAAGAGTGACATTGCAAAGCAGAGGGTTTTCATAAAGCACTTCCAGGACTGTGGAATGAGCAGCCTCGTTTGTGGACATGGATACTCTGTGATCCAGACGTACTACCTCCTCCCTTACAGTCAGCTGAGACAAAAACCCTTGCAAGCAGAAAGCCATGCATCTGAACAGTATCCACCAGCCACTCATGTGCAGCACAGCTGCCTCCAAAGAGCCTTCCTGAGTGAGAGAGAAATCATGCAGAAGCCTGGTCTGCACTCAAGAGAGTTTTATGAGCGTAGGGAGGCGTGGTGGGCAAGTCTGGCCGACCCCAGTGGCTGAATTGAATTTACATGGCCTAGATTGGTCAATCCAGGTACAGGAACCACCCAGGTGACCTCCCCTTCATGGCCAGAAATCTGGACCTCTGAGCATGCACAGGGTGCCTCTCCTAACTGGGCTCTTATCTTGGCCCTATGGGCATGCATAACGGATGCCCCAGTCCCTAGCATAGCTACCTAACATTTGCCCCCCTGAAGAGATATGGACCCAAATATTTGGGGGTACTGGGCGACGACATCTCTAGCTGCTTCCTGCTGGCAAAAGGGGCGAGGTGGGGCTTTGGGTCCATACCCTTCCTACACTGCTGGGAGGGGTTGTCCATTGAGGGCAACTTTATCCAGGATGGATAAGGTTGAGGTGGTCCAGGAGATGGTAGTCGTGGACCTGGCACACTTGGTTCAGAAGCTTTAATCACCCGATAACTTCTGAGAAAAACAAACGGTCTAAAAGGTGAACAGTTTGACTACGACAAGGCTAAGCTTGTGAGGTGGCAGTGGCCTTGAAATTAGGTGAGTGTCACAGGAAACAAAAATAATCTTAGGATTACCAGACATGTGTGTTTGTTCATTGGAAGTACAGGAAGAGGGATAAAAGCATTCACACTTTCCCCTAGGAGGGCACAGGTTTGGGCACTACTAGGTGCAGTCGGATCACTGATTCATTTATGATGCTAAGGTCTTGGACCCGCTGATAAGACCCATCCTTCTTTTTAACCCTATAACGCTTCAATTTTAATTTTGGGAAAAAATTTTCTTTTTGTTGTGGACTTTCATAGTTATAAATATATATATATATATATGTATTAATATATACATTTTTAATGTTATGAAAACATCATGCTTCGCGTTATAGAGTTAAATGGAAATAATGGGCTAGTGCAGGACGAGTCAAAAGTGACCAAAATAGAGTAACTGCCTAAGCCATTTTGAATTTTCTTGGGTTCAATTGGAGTAAAGGCTTGTAAATTACCCGGGGTCCAAATTCCCATGGTGCCTCCTACAACGGGTAGAATGTTCAGGGATGTTTCAGGGCTGGGAGATTAATAACCCCTAAGTCCAGGATACCTTAGGGCAGGGGTCTTTAAACTGTTTACCCAGGGGGCCAGTTCACTATCCCTCAGGCCTTTTGAAGGAAAGACTATAGTTTAAAAAAACAAATATTACGAACAAATTCATGTGCACACTGCACATCTTGATTTGAAGTTCAAAAAAAAATAAATGGGGCACATACACCCGGCAGAAAGGATCAACGTCCTCGGCTGTCTGCATGTGGCCCACAGGTTGTAGTTTGAGGACCCCTGCTCTCGGCATTCACCAAGAGGATGTGGTTTCAACCCAAAAGCTTGGAGACTCTACAATTTGTTTAAAAGTGATGGGGCAGAAGGAGTCCCTGATTGACCCACGCAAGACTAGTTTTCCCACCCCCTATTACTAAGAGTTCATAGTTATGTTTAAAGGGAACCAGGATATCCCGATCTGATCCCGTTACTTCAAGTGTGGGCTGACATTGCCACTAAGAAGCCTGCAAATATAAAAGACTTACTCCCTCCCGCAAAGAAAGGGCCCTTGTTTCCAAGGTTTCAGGAAACATGGAAGGACCGGAAAAACAAACGGTCCAAGTTCCCAAACCACATAGGTGGAGGCCATCCCTCCACATCACCCTCCCCCACCCCTCCCCTCCCTCACCCCTCCCCCACACCTCCCCTCCCCTCCCCTCCCCATCACCCTCCCCTAATCGGCTTTATCCCATTTTGCAGGAGAACTCTGGGAGTGGGAGAGCTGGCTTCAAACCCTTTCTTTCAACCCCCGCCCTATAAGGTTTCTAGGGTCCAGAAATAGAAAACTTCTAACAGGCCCTTATTGAGTCACTCCCTCCCCCACCGGCCCCCCAAACTCACCCCCACCCCTAACAAGCAGCCCCCCACACACACTAGTACTGGTATGACTTCCATACTCATCAGCCCACCTGGAATGCTTGCCAACAACTTCTCCAGGTGCTGTTCACAACGGAGGAGGGTAGCCCTTCCAGACAGAGGCCCAGTAAGCAGTCAGTGAACCTGATGGTCAGCGAGCGGGCACTCCCCACTTGGGAGAAACTCTTTTGGCCACTACACCAACAATGTGGGATCTCAATTCCTAGCAAGGCCCAGAGGACTTTACCAGGTATCAACCATTGCTCTTACATGACCCTCTGCAGAAGAGCTAGGAAACCTATGAATTTATCTAAGGTCAGTGAGAATTTTCAGGTTCCTATAAGAGAATATCCGCCTGCCTTTCTAGAGTGGCTGAGGGAAGCCTACGGGCTTTATACCCCTAACGGCCCGGAGGCACTGAAAACAGGAGGGCAATAAGTATTGCCTTTATTACTCAGTCAGTCTGCCTCAGACATGACAAAGAAGTGGGAAGGGTTTGAAGGGAAAAATCTTAGCGATTTGGTACAAGTGGCTCATTGAGTGTATAACAACAGAGATGACCCTAGCACGACAGAGACAAAGAAGCTAGCTAAAATACTAGGAATTGCCATGAGAGACCCCAGAGACTCAGGAAAAGGAGAGCATGGCCCACTCACGGAGAGACTAACCTGTGGGCACCGCCAAGCCATGGGGAAGGACCAATGTGCCTACTGCAGGAAAGAAGGACACTGGAAAAATCAGTGCCTTGAAAACCCGAGGAGAGGTGCACGACCCTCCACTAGAGTGGATGGGCCTCATCTGCACGTAGAAAGACCCAAGCAAGAGACAATAATGCTTGAAGAAGCTCAATGAAGGGGTCAGGGCTCTGTTTCACTTCGCCGCCAAAAGCCCAGGCTAACTCTCCAAGTAGGAGGCCAGGCAGTAAATTTCTTGGTGGACACAGGGGCCACCTTGTCAGGTTCAGAAAGGAATATGGGCACATTTTCAAGAAGAAAGATGTGAATTACTGTGAGCCTATGATTCCTTCCACAGATAACTCACACCAGAAGGTTTGCATGGAGGGTAGGTGGGTTTCCCAAGACAACAAAATAACAAATATCTATCAGCCCTTTGGCCCAGTTAGCCACCTGGTTATGATATCACTGGCTTCTGGCTCGGCTGCTGAGCCAGTGAAGCAGTTATAGCAGGAGAAGACTAGGTGGCCGGTGGCCATCAACAGAAGGACCAAATCTCCACAGTGGGCTTCCTGTTTCAATATGGAGCCACGTATGTTACCTGCTGGACACCATCTCTATCCTGAGCTCATAATTGCCATCGCAGGTCTAGAATGCGGCGCGCAGGTACACACTATATGAAACAGTCTCTGATTAACCCCTCTCGATAACTTGCTGACATGGGAGTCTGGATAATCCTGTACATTTACTTTGCAGATTAGAAAACTCACTCAAAAACACACGGGAGTTGACCCAGAGACACACAACTGGTTAACAACAAAGTCATATTCACAAC
The DNA here is from genome assembly GCF_050624435.1 of Tenrec ecaudatus. NCBI lineage: Eukaryota > Metazoa > Chordata > Mammalia > Afrosoricida > Tenrecidae > Tenrec > Tenrec ecaudatus. Next base: position 382,069 of record NW_027458900.1, read on the forward strand.
CAGCGTCTGGACCAAGAGCACGGTGCCCCACAGAACTGTGCCCATCGAGAAGTCAATATCTCCTGGACTCTCAAAAGATCTGAGCTGATACCCACCCCCCCACATCCTTGCAGCCCCAAAAGATTGTATTTCACAGGATGGCACCGGATCTGCAGCTCGCGGAGAGGGACATATCTGATCAGTGAACACAGGGCAGAACAAGGGGGAGGAGGGGAGAATGGAGCACACCCTGGCCCAATACACCTTGAGGATGATGTTCCCAATCAGAGAAGCCAATCCACAGAGAAGACCACATGGGCAGCCCCACGATGAGAAACGTCCCTCAAAGACCCATAGCCTTAGAGGGGACAACACTGGACACACAGTGTGGGAACTGCGCCCGAACTGATCCTGCCACTTCGATGCATGACACTAAGAGAGTGCAGCGGAAGAGTAAGAAAACGGAGCATCAAAGTCCCCGGGGAATGCCAAAGGTGGACTTTGTGGTCAGGGTTCGGTGCCCCCACAGACTGGACTGGAAAACACTCCTAAAGTTCACCACACAGTCCTTGTACTTTTCTTTCTGGTTAGTGTTGTTTTCTTTTAGTGTCATTGGATTTGGGTTGGGTTTTGTTTTCATTTTTGTTTGTTTTTTTTTTCTTTTTGCTGCTTGGTTTAGCTCAGTCTTGTTTTGTGCATGTTATTACCTTTACAGGTCTGTCTAATTAAGAGAGGCTGGATGAACAATCTGGAGGAGTAAACATGTGACCGGCCCTTTCCATTGGGCATGGGAGTGAGCACGGTGGGGGGAAAGGAAGTGCTGTAAAGAAACCCAGAGACAAGGGTACAACAAGTGATGGAAAACGATAGTGAGGGGGATGTAGGAGGCCTGGTAGGGCGTGATCAAAGGTAATGTAACCAAGAGGAATTACTGAAACCCAAAGGAAGACTGAGCATGACAGTGGGCACAAGAGGAAAATCAAAGAGTATAGAAGAGTGAGCTGGGAAGCAAGGGCCAGTTATAGACGTCTAAATAAAGGCATGTACATATGTACATATATTTACAAAGGGGCATGGGGAAATAGATCTGTGTCCATATGTTTATAGATTTAGTATTAAGGTAGCAGATGGACATAGGGCCTCCGCTCAAGGACTCCCTCATTGCAATAACACTGTTCTATTAAATTGGCATTCTAAGATGCTCACCTTCCCTACACAATCACTGACCACAAAGCGGCTGCATAAGCAAATGTGGTGAAGAAAGCCGATGGTGTCCAGCTACCTAAAGATATAGCGTGTGGGGTCTTAAAGGCCTGAGGGTAAAGAAACAGCCATCTGGCTCTGAAGCAACAGAGCCCACATGGAGAAAGCATACCAGCCTGTGTGATCACAAAGTTTTAAAGGGATAAGGCAACAGGTATCATGAGAACAAAAAAATCTTATCATGGAGAATGAGAGGGGACTGCCGGGTATAGACCCAAAACCTATTTGCAGTGCACTGGACATCCCCTTACAGAAGGATCTCAGAGTGGAGATTAAAGAATACAGGGTATGAGACAGCAAAGATGAAACACAACTTTCCTCTAGTTCTTAATGCTTTCTCTTGCCCCACTATCATGATCCCAGTTCTACCATACTAATCTGGCCAAACTAGAGAAGGTATTCTAGTACCGATAGGAATTTCAAACATGGGGAATCCAGAGTGGATGGGCCCTTTACCAGTGTTATGAGTGGAGATACTGGGAGGGTGGAGGAAGGGCAGGATGGAAAGTGGGAACCGATTACAAGGATCTTCATTGACCTCAAAAGAAAGGTGGGTGAAAATATGACAAAAGAATTAGTACATTTCCAAGGATTGATGAGGGATGGGTGGCGGGCATTGAGGGGGGAAAAATGAGGAGCTGAGGCCAGGGGCTTGGGTGGAGAGTGGATATTTTGTGAATAAGGAGGGCAATTAATGTACAGATGGGCTTCAAACAGATGATGTATTTATGGATGGTGGTTAGTGTTGTAGGAGCCACTAATGAAAAGATCATAAAAGAAACAAAAATAATCTTGGCAGGGGCTCATGCAAGGATGATCTCAGGCTGGATTAGACCAGTCAAAACAGCTACTGGAGTCGCCTCACCCTGTGTCTATTATTGAGTCAGCCATGATGCTTAGGACCCACAGCCCCAGCAGCTGGCCAGAGAGGGAGGTGGATCTCTGAGGCCATTCCACAGGGGGAATGGTCCTCTGTCCTGCAGGGCCCACCCTCCTTTGTAAGCATGCTGCCTGGGGCAAGGCTTTCATGGAGTCCACACCATGGGAGCTCTACTACTCATGGGGGATTGGCAGGAAGTCTCTGCTCATGCGCACACACCACCAACTAGCTGGAGGATCTCCGTGAACAAAGCCTGAGGCAGACAACAAGCCCACTAACTGATGCTGTAAGAGATACAATCAGCATCCAGAAACCTGCAACTGGGAGTAAGAGGCAGCATACCTTGGTCCCAGCCCCTCCCACTCTAATCTACAAAGAGTGACATTGCAAAGCAGAGGGTTTTCATAAAGCACTTCCAGGACTGTGGAATGAGCAGCCTCGTTTGTGGACATGGATACTCTGTGATCCAGACGTACTACCTCCTCCCTTACAGTCAGCTGAGACAAAAACCCTTGCAAGCAGAAAGCCATGCATCTGAACAGTATCCACCAGCCACTCATGTGCAGCACAGCTGCCTCCAAAGAGCCTTCCTGAGTGAGAGAGAAATCATGCAGAAGCCTGGTCTGCACTCAAGAGAGTTTTATGAGCGTAGGGAGGCGTGGTGGGCAAGTCTGGCCGACCCCAGTGGCTGAATTGAATTTACATGGCCTAGATTGGTCAATCCAGGTACAGGAACCACCCAGGTGACCTCCCCTTCATGGCCAGAAATCTGGACCTCTGAGCATGCACAGGGTGCCTCTCCTAACTGGGCTCTTATCTTGGCCCTATGGGCATGCATAACGGATGCCCCAGTCCCTAGCATAGCTACCTAACATTTGCCCCCCTGAAGAGATATGGACCCAAATATTTGGGGGTACTGGGCGACGACATCTCTAGCTGCTTCCTGCTGGCAAAAGGGGCGAGGTGGGGCTTTGGGTCCATACCCTTCCTACACTGCTGGGAGGGGTTGTCCATTGAGGGCAACTTTATCCAGGATGGATAAGGTTGAGGTGGTCCAGGAGATGGTAGTCGTGGACCTGGCACACTTGGTTCAGAAGCTTTAATCACCCGATAACTTCTGAGAAAAACAAACGGTCTAAAAGGTGAACAGTTTGACTACGACAAGGCTAAGCTTGTGAGGTGGCAGTGGCCTTGAAATTAGGTGAGTGTCACAGGAAACAAAAATAATCTTAGGATTACCAGACATGTGTGTTTGTTCATTGGAAGTACAGGAAGAGGGATAAAAGCATTCACACTTTCCCCTAGGAGGGCACAGGTTTGGGCACTACTAGGTGCAGTCGGATCACTGATTCATTTATGATGCTAAGGTCTTGGACCCGCTGATAAGACCCATCCTTCTTTTTAACCCTATAACGCTTCAATTTTAATTTTGGGAAAAAATTTTCTTTTTGTTGTGGACTTTCATAGTTATAAATATATATATATATATGTATTAATATATACATTTTTAATGTTATGAAAACATCATGCTTCGCGTTATAGAGTTAAATGGAAATAATGGGCTAGTGCAGGACGAGTCAAAAGTGACCAAAATAGAGTAACTGCCTAAGCCATTTTGAATTTTCTTGGGTTCAATTGGAGTAAAGGCTTGTAAATTACCCGGGGTCCAAATTCCCATGGTGCCTCCTACAACGGGTAGAATGTTCAGGGATGTTTCAGGGCTGGGAGATTAATAACCCCTAAGTCCAGGATACCTTAGGGCAGGGGTCTTTAAACTGTTTACCCAGGGGGCCAGTTCACTATCCCTCAGGCCTTTTGAAGGAAAGACTATAGTTTAAAAAAACAAATATTACGAACAAATTCATGTGCACACTGCACATCTTGATTTGAAGTTCAAAAAAAAAAATAAATGGGGCACATACACCCGGCAGAAAGGATCAACGTCCTCGGCTGTCTGCATGTGGCCCACAGGTTGTAGTTTGAGGACCCCTGCTCTCGGCATTCACCAAGAGGATGTGGTTTCAACCCAAAAGCTTGGAGACTCTACAATTTGTTTAAAAGTGATGGGGCAGAAGGAGTCCCTGATTGACCCACGCAAGACTAGTTTTCCCACCCCCTATTACTAAGAGTTCATAGTTATGTTTAAAGGGAACCAGGATATCCCGATCTGATCCCGTTACTTCAAGTGTGGGCTGACATTGCCACTAAGAAGCCTGCAAATATAAAAGACTTACTCCCTCCCGCAAAGAAAGGGCCCTTGTTTCCAAGGTTTCAGGAAACATGGAAGGACCGGAAAAACAAACGGTCCAAGTTCCCAAAACCACATAGGTGGAGGCCATCCCTCCACATCACCCTCCCCCACCCCTCCCCTCCCTCACCCCTCCCCCACACCTCCCCTCCCCATCACTCTCCCCTAATCGGCTTTATCCCATTTTGCAGGAGAACTCTGGGAGTGGGAGAGCTGGCTTCAAACCCTTTCTTTCAACCCCCGCCCTATAAGGTTTCTAGGGTCCAGAAATAGAAAACTTCTAACAGGCCCTTATTGAGTCACTCCCTCCCCCACCGGCCCCCCAAACTCACCCCCACCCCTAACAAGCAGCCCCCCACACACACTAGTACTGGTATGACTTCCATACTCATCAGCCCACCTGGAATGCTTGCCAACAACTTCTCCAGGTGCTGTTCACAACGGAGGAGGGTAGCCCTTCCAGACAGAGGCCCAGTAAGCAGTCAGTGAACCTGATGGTCAGCGAGCGGGCACTCCCCACTTGGGAGAAACTCTTTTGGCCACTACACCAACAATGTGGGATCTCAATTCCTAGCAAGGCCCAGAGGACTTTACCAGGTATCAACCATTGCTCTTACATGACCCTCTGCAGAAGAGCTAGGAAACCTATGAATTTATCTAAGGTCAGTGAGAATTTTCAGGTTCCTATAAGAGAATATCCGCCTGCCTTTCTAGAGTGGCTGAGGGAAGCCTACGGGCTTTATACCCCTAACGGCCCGGAGGCACTGAAAACAGGAGGGCAATAAGTATTGCCTTTATTACTCAGTCAGTCTGCCTCAGACATGACAAAGAAGTGGGAAGGGTTTGAAGGGAAAAATCTTAGCGATTTGGTACAAGTGGCTCATTGAGTGTATAACAACAGAGATGACCCTAGCACGACAGAGACAAAGAAGCTAGCTAAAATACTAGGAATTGCCATGAGAGACCCCAGAGACTCAGGAAAAGGAGAGCATGGCCCACTCACGGAGAGACTAACCTGTGGGCACCGCCAAGCCATGGGGAAGGACCAATGTGCCTACTGCAGGAAAGAAGGACACTGGAAAAATCAGTGCCTTGAAAACCCGAGGAGAGGTGCACGACCCTCCACTAGAGTGGATGGGCCTCATCTGCACGTAGAAAGACCCAAGCAAGAGACAATAATGCTTGAAGAAGCTCAATGAAGGGGTCAGGGCTCTGTTTCACTTCGCCGCCAAAAGCCCAGGCTAACTCTCCAAGTAGGAGGCCAGGCAGTAAATTTCTTGGTGGACACAGGGGCCACCTTGTCAGGTTCAGAAAGGAATATGGGCACATTTTCAAGAAGAAAGATGTGAATTACTGTGAGCCTATGATTCCTTCCACAGATAACTCACACCAGAAGGTTTGCATGGAGGGTAGGTGGGTTTCCCAAGACAACAAAATAACAAATATCTATCAGCCCTTTGGCCCAGTTAGCCACCTGGTTATGATATCACTGGCTTCTGGCTCGGCTGCTGAGCCAGTGAAGCAGTTATAGCAGGAGAAGACTAGGTGGCCGGTGGCCATCAACAGAAGGACCAAATCTCCACAGTGGGCTTCCTGTTTCAATATGGAGCCACGTATGTTACCTGCTGGACACCATCTCTATCCTGAGCTCATAATTGCCATCGCAGGTCTAGAATGCGGCGCGCAGGTACACACTATATGAAACAGTCTCTGATTAACCCCTCTCGATAACTTGCTGACATGGGAGTCTGGATAATCCTGTACATTTACTTTGCAGATTAGAAAACTCACTCAAAAACACACGGGAGTTGACCCAGAGACACACAACTGGTTAACAACAAAGTCATATTCACAACCAGCGTCTGGACCAAGAGCACGGTGCCCCACAGAACTGTGCCCATCGAGAAGTCAATATCTCCTGGACTCTCAAAAGATCTGAGCTGATACCCACCCCCCCACATCCTTGCAGCCCCAAAAGATTGTATTTCACAGGATGGCACCGGATCTGCAGCTCGCGGAGAGGGACATATCTGATCAGTGAACACAGGGCAGAACAAGGGGGAGGAGGGGAGAATGGAGCACACCCTGGCCCAATACACCTTGAGGATGATGTTCCCAATCAGAGAAGCCAATCCACAGAGAAGACCACATGGGCAGCCCCACGATGAGAAACGTCCCTCAAAGACCCATAGCCTTAGAGGGGACAACACTGGACACACAGTGTGGGAACTGCGCCCGAACTGATCCTGCCACTTCGATGCATGACACTAAGAGAGTGCAGCGGAAGAGTAAGAAAACGGAGCATCAAAGTCCCCGGGGAATGCCAAAGGTGGACTTTGTGGTCAGGGTTCGGTGCCCCCACAGACTGGACTGGAAAACACTCCTAAAGTTCACCACACAGTCCTTGTACTTTTCTTTCTGGTTAGTGTTGTTTTCTTTTAGTGTCATTGGATTTGGGTTGGGTTTTGTTTTCATTTTTGTTTGTTTTTTTTTTCTTTTTGCTGCTTGGTTTAGCTCAGTCTTGTTTTGTGCATGTTATTACCTTTACAGGTCTGTCTAATTAAGAGAGGCTGGATGAACAATCTGGAGGAGTAAACATGTGACCGGCCCTTTCCATTGGGCATGGGAGTGAGCACGGTGGGGGGAAAGGAAGTGCTGTAAAGAAACCCAGAGACAAGGGTACAACAAGTGATGGAAAACGATAGTGAGGGGGATGTAGGAGGCCTGGTAGGGCGTGATCAAAGGTAATGTAACCAAGAGGAATTACTGAAACCCAAAGGAAGACTGAGCATGTCAGTGGGCACAAGAGGAAAATCAAAGAGTATAGAAGAGTGAGCTGGGAAGCAAGGGCCAGTTATAGACGTCTAAATAAAGGCATGTACATATGTACATATATTTACAAAGGGGCATGGGGAAATAGATCTGTGTCCATATGTTTATAGATTTAGTATTAAGGTAGCAGATGGACATAGGGCCTCCGCTCAAGGACTCCCTCATTGCAATAACACTGTTCTATTAAATTGGCATTCTAAGATGCTCACCTTCCCTACACAATCACTGACCACAAAGCGGCTGCATAAGCAAATGTGGTGAAGAAAGCCGATGGTGTCCAGCTACCTAAAGATATAGCGTGTGGGGTCTTAAAGGCCTGAGGGTAAAGAAACAGCCATCTGGCTCTGAAGCAACAGAGCCCACATGGAGAAAGCATACCAGCCTGTGTGATCACAAAGTTTTAAAGGGATAAGGCAACAGGTATCATGAGAACAAAAAAATCTTATCATGGAGAATGAGAGGGGACTGCCGGGTATAGACCCAAAACCTATTTGCAGTGCACTGGACATCCCCTTACAGAAGGATCTCAGAGTGGAGATTAAAGAATACAGGGTATGAGACAGCAAAGATGAAACACAACTTTCCTCTAGTTCTTAATGCTTTCTCTTGCCCCACTATCATGATCCCAGTTCTACCATACTAATCTGGCCAAACTAGAGAAGGTATTCTAGTACCGATAGGAATTTCAAACACGGGGAATCCAGAGTGGATGGGCCCTTTACCAGTGTTATGAGTGGAGATACTGGGAGGGTGGAGGAAGGGCAGGATGGAAAGTGGGAACCGATTACAAGGATCTTCATTGACCTCAAAAGAAAGGTGGGTGAAAATATGACAAAAGAATTAGTACATTTCCAAGGATTGATGAGGGATGGGTGGCGGGCATTGAGGGGGGAAAAATGAGGAGCTGAGGCCAGGGGCTTGGGTGGAGAGTGGATATTTTGTGAATAAGGAGGGCAATTAATGTACAGATGGGCTTCAAACAGATGATGTATTTATGGATGGTGGTTAGTGTTGTAGGAGCCACTAATGAAAAGATCATAAAAGAAACAAAAATAATCTTGGCAGGGGCTCATGCAAGGATGATCTCAGGCTGGATTAGACCAGTCAAAACAGCTACTGGAGTCGCCTCACCCTGTGTCTATTATTGAGTCAGCCATGATGCTTAGGACCCACAGCCCCAGCAGCTGGCCAGAGAGGGAGGTGGATCTCTGAGGCCATTCCACAGGGGGAATGGTCCTCTGTCCTGCAGGGCCCACCCTCCTTTGTAAGCATGCTGCCTGGGGCAAGGCTTTCATGGAGTCCACACCATGGGAGCTCTACTACTCATGGGGGATTGGCAGGAAGTCTCTGCTCATGCGCACACACCACCAACTAGCTGGAGGATCTCCGTGAACAAAGCCTGAGGCAGACAACAAGCCCACTAACTGATGCTGTAAGAGATACAATCAGCATCCAGAAACCTGCAACTGGGAGTAAGAGGCAGCATACCTTGGTCCCAGCCCCTCCCACTCTAATCTACAAAGAATGACATTGCAAAGCAGAGGGTTTTCATAAAGCACTTCCAGGACTGTGGAATGAGCAGCCTCGTTTGTGGACATGGATACTCTGTGATCCAGACGTACTACCTCCTCCCTTACAGTCAGCTGAGACAAAAACCCTTGCAAGCAGAAAGCCATGCATCTGAACAGTATCCACCAGCCACTCATGTGCAGCACAGCTGCCTCCAAAGAGCCTTCCTGAGTGAGAGAGAAATCATGCAGAAGCCTGGTCTGCACTCAAGAGAGTTTTATGAGCGTAGGGAGGCGTGGTGGGCAAGTCTGGCCGACCCCAGTGGCTGAATTGAATTTACATGGCCTAGATTGGTCAATCCAGGTACAGGAACCACCCAGGTGACCTCCCCTTCATGGCCAGAAATCTGGACCTCTGAGCATGCACAGGGTGCCTCTCCTAACTGGGCTCTTATCTTGGCCCTATGGGCATGCATAACGGATGCCCCAGTCCCTAGCATAGCTACCTAACATTTGCCCCCCTGAAGAGATATGGACCCAAATATTTGGGGGTACTGGGCGACGACATCTCTAGCTGCTTCCTGCTGGCAAAAGGGGCGAGGTGGGGCTTTGGGTCCATACCCTTCCTACACTGCTGGGAGGGGTTGTCCATTGAGGGCAACTTTATCCAGGATGGATAAGGTTGAGGTGGTCCAGGAGATGGTAGTCGTGGACCTGGCACACTTGGTTCAGAAGCTTTAATCACCCGATAACTTCTGAGAAAAACAAACGGTCTAAAAGGTGAACAGTTTGACTACGACAAGGCTAAGCTTGTGAGGTGGCAGTGGCCTTGAAATTAGGTGAGTATCACAGGAAACAAAAATAATCTTAGGATTACCAGACATGTGTGTTTGTTCATTGGAAGTACAGGAAGAGGGATAAAAGCATTCACACTTTCCCCTAGGAGGGCACAGGTTTGGGCACTACTAGGTGCAGTCGGATCACTGATTCATTTATGATGCTAAGGTCTTGGACCCGCTGATAAGACCCATCCTTCTTTTTAACCCTATAACGCTTCAATTTTAATTTTGGGAAAAAATTTTCTTTTTGTTGTGGACTTTCATAGTTATAAATATATATATATATATGTATTAATATATACATTTTTAATGTTATGAAAACATCATGCTTCGCGTTATAGAGTTAAATGGAAATAATGGGCTAGTGCAGGACGAGTCAAAAGTGACCAAAATAGAGTAACTGCCTAAGCCATTTTGAATTTTCTTGGGTTCAATTGGAGTAAAGGCTTGTAAATTACCCGGGGTCCAAATTCCCATGGTGCCTCCTACAACGGGTAGAATGTTCAGGGATGTTTCAGGGCTGGGAGATTAATAACCCCTAAGTCCAGGATACCTTAGGGCAGGGGTCTTTAAACTGTTTACCCAGGGGGCCAGTTCACTATCCCTCAGGCCTTTTGAAGGAAAGACTATAGTTTAAAAAAACAAATATTACGAACAAATTCATGTGCACACTGCACATCTTGATTTGAAGTTCAAAAAAAAAATAAATGGGGCACATACACCCGGCAGAAAGGATCAACGTCCTCGGCTGTCTGCATGTGGCCCACAGGTTGTAGTTTGAGGACCCCTGCTCTCGGCATTCACCAAGAGGATGTGGTTTCAACCCAAAAGCTTGGAGACTCTACAATTTGTTTAAAAGTGATGGGGCAGAAGGAGTCCCTGATTGACCCACGCAAGACTAGTTTTCCCACCCCCTATTACTAAGAGTTCATAGTTATGTTTAAAGGGAACCAGGATATCCCGATCTGATCCCGTTACTTCAAGTGTGGGCTGACATTGCCACTAAGAAGCCTGCAAATATAAAAGACTTACTCCCTCCCGCAAAGAAAGGGCCCTTGTTTCCAAGGTTTCAGGAAACATGGAAGGACCGGAAAAACAAACGGTCCAAGTTCCCAAAACCACATAGGTGGAGGCCATCCCTCCACATCACCCTCCCCCACCCCTCCCCTCCCTCACCCCTCCCCCACACCTCCCCTCCCCTCCCCTCCCCATCACTCTCCCCTAATCGGCTTTATCCCATTTTGCAGGAGAACTCTGGGAGTGGGAGAGCTGGCTTCAAACCCTTTCTTTCAACCCCCGCCCTATAAGGTTTCTAGGGTCCAGAAATAGAAAACTTCTAACAGGCCCTTATTGAGTCACTCCCTCCCCCACCGGCCCCCCAAACTCACCCCCACCCCTAACAAGCAGCCCCCCACACACACTAGTACTGGTATGACTTCCATACTCATCAGCCCACCTGGAATGCTTGCCAACAACTTCTCCAGGTGCTGTTCACAACGGAGGAGGGTAGCCCTTCCAGACAGAGGCCCAGTAAGCAGTCAGTGAACCTGATGGTCAGCGAGCGGGCACTCCCCACTTGGGAGAAACTCTTTTGGCCACTACACCAACAATGTGGGATCTCAATTCCTAGCAAGGCCCAGAGGACTTTACCAGGTATCAACCATTGCTCTTACATGACCCTCTGCAGAAGAGCTAGGAAACCTATGAATTTATCTAAGGTCAGTGAGAATTTTCAGGTTCCTATAAGAGAATATCCGCCTGCCTTTCTAGAGTGGCTGAGGGAAGCCTACGGGCTTTATACCCCTAACGGCCCGGAGGCACTGAAAACAGGAGGGCAATAAGTATTGCCTTTATTACTCAGTCAGTCTGCCTCAGACATGACAAAGAAGTGGGAAGGGTTTGAAGGGAAAAATCTTAGCGATTTGGTACAAGTGGCTCATTGAGTGTATAACAACAGAGATGACCCTAGCACGACAGAGACAAAGAAGCTAGCTAAAATACTAGGAATTGCCATGAGAGGCCCCAGAGACTCAGGAAAAGGAGAGCATGGCCCACTCACGGAGAGACTAACCTGTGGGCACCGCCAAGCCATGGGGAAGGACCAATGTGCCTACTGCAGGAAAGAAGGACACTGGAAAAATCAGTGCCTTGAAAACCCGAGGAGAGGTGCACGACCCTCCACTAGAGTGGATGGGCCTCATCTGCACGTAGAAAGACCCAAGCAAGAGACAATAATGCTTGAAGAAGCTCAATGAAGGGGTCAGGGCTCTGTTTCACTTCGCCGCCAAAAGCCCAGGCTAACTCTCCAAGTAGGAGGCCAGGCAGTAAATTTCTTGGTGGACACAGGGGCCACCTTGTCAGGTTCAGAAAGGAATATGGGCACATTTTCAAGAAGAAAGATGTGAATTACTGTGAGCCTATGATTCCTTCCACAGATAACTCACACCAGAAGGTTTGCATGGAGGGTAGGTGGGTTTCCCAAGACAACAAAATAACAAATATCTATCAGCCCTTTGGCCCAGTTAGCCACCTGGTTATGATATCACTGGCTTCTGGCTCAGCTGCTGAGCCAGTGAAGCAGTTATAGCAGGAGAAGACTAGGTGGCCGGTGGCCATCAACAGAAGGACCAAATCTCCACAGTGGGCTTCCTGTTTCAATATGGAGCCACGTATGTTACCTGCTGGACACCATCTCTATCCTGAGCTCATAATTGCCATCGCAGGTCTAGAATGTGGCGCGCAGGTACACACTATATGAAACAGTCTCTGATTAACCCCTCTCTTGATAACTTGCTGACATGGGAGTCTGGATAATCCTGTACATTTACTTTGCAGATTAGAAAACTCACTCAAAAACACACGGGAGTTGACCCAGAGACACACAACTGGTTAACAACAAAGTCATATTCACAACCAGCGTCTGGACCAAGAGCACGGTGCCCCACAGAACTGTGCCCATCGAGAAGTCAATATCTCCTGGACTCTCAAAAGATCTGAGCTGATACCCACCCCCCCACATCCTTGCAGCCCCAAAAGATTGTATTTCACAGGATGGCACCGGATCTGCAGCTCGCGGAGAGGGACATATCTGATCAGTGAACACAGGGCAGAACAAGGGGGAGGAGGGGAGAATGGAGCACACCCTGGCCCAATACACCTTGAGGATGATGTTCCCAATCAGAGAAGCCAATCCACAGAGAAGACCACATGGGCAGCCCCACGATGAGAAACGTCCCTCAAAGACCCATAGCCTTAGAGGGGACAACACTGGACACACAGTGTGGGAACTGCGCCCGAACTGATCCTGCCACTTCGATGCATGACACTAAGAGAGTGCAGCGGAAGAGTAAGAAAACGGAGCATCAAAGTCCCCGGGGAATGCCAAAGGTGGACTTTGTGGTCAGGGTTCGGTGCCCCCACAGACTGGACTGGAAAACACTCCTAAAGTTCACCACACAGTCCTTGTACTTTTCTTTCTGGTTAGTGTTGTTTTCTTTTAGTGTCATTGGATTTGGGTTGGGTTTTGTTTTCATTTTTGTTTGTTTTTTTTTTCTTTTTGCTGCTTGGTTTAGCTCAGTCTTGTTTTGTGCATGTTATTACCTTTACAGGTCTGTCTAATTAAGAGAGGCTGGATGAACAATCTGGAGGAGTAAACATGTGACCGGCCCTTTCCATTGGGCATGGGAGTGAGCACGGTGGGTGGAAAGGAAGTGCTGTAAAGAAACCCAGAGACAAGGGTACAACAAGTGATGGAAAACGATAGTGAGGGGGATGTAGGAGGCCTGGTAGGGCGTGATCAAAGGTAATGTAACCAAGAGGAATTACTGAAACCCAAAGGAAGACTGAGCATGTCAGTGGGCACAAGAGGAAAATCAAAGAGTATAGAAGAGTGAGCTGGGAAGCAAGGGCCAGTTATAGACGTCTAAATAAAGGCATGTACATATGTACATATATTTACAAAGGGGCATGGGGAAATAGATCTATGTCCATATGTTTATAGATTTAGTATTAAGGTAGCAGATGGACATAGGGCCTCCGCTCAAGGACTCCCTCATTGCAATAACACTGTTCTATTAAATTGGCATTCTAAGATGCTCACCTTCCCTACACAATCACTGACCACAAAGCGGCTGCATAAGCAAATGTGGTGAAGAAAGCCGATGGTGTCCAGCTACCTAAAGATATAGCGTGTGGGGTCTTAAAGGCCTGAGGGTAAAGAAACAGCCATCTGGCTCTGAAGCAACAGAGCCCACATGGAGAAAGCATACCAGCCTGTGTGATCACAAAGTTTTAAAGGGATAAGGCAACAGGTATCATGAGAACAAAAAAATCTTATCATGGAGAATGAGAGGGGACTGCCGGGTATAGACCCAAAACCTATTTGCAGTGCACTGGACATCCCCTTACAGAAGGATCTCAGAGTGGAGATTAAAGAATACAGGGTATGAGACAGCAAAGATGAAACACAACTTTCCTCTAGTTCTTAATGCTTTCTCTTGCCCCACTATCATGATCCCAGTTCTACCATACTAATCTGGCCAAACTAGAGAAGGTATTCTAGTACCGATAGGAATTTCAAACACGGGGAATCCAGAGTGGATGGGCCCTTTACCAGTGTTATGAGTGGAGATACTGGGAGGGTGGAGGAAGGGCAGGATGGAAAGTGGGAACCGATTACAAGGATCTTCATTGACCTCAAAAGAAAGGTGGGTGAAAATATGACAAAAGAATTAGTACATTTCCAAGGATTGATGAGGGATGGGTGGCGGGCATTGAGGGGGGAAAAATGAGGAGCTGAGGCCAGGGGCTTGGGTGGAGAGTGGATATTTTGTGAATAAGGAGGGCAATTAATGTACAGATGGGCTTCAAACAGATGATGTATTTATGGATGGTGGTTAGTGTTGTAGGAGCCACTAATGAAAAGATCATAAAAGAAACAAAAATAATCTTGGCAGGGGCTCATGCAAGGATGATCTCAGGCTGGATTAGACCAGTCAAAACAGCTACTGGAGTCGCCTCACCCTGTGTCTATTATTGAGTCAGCCATGATGCTTAGGACCCACAGCCCCAGCAGCTGGCCAGAGAGGGAGGTGGATCTCTGAGGCCATTCCACAGGGGGAATGGTCCTCTGTCCTGCAGGGCCCACCCTCCTTTGTAAGCATGCTGCCTGGGGCAAGGCTTTCATGGAGTCCACACCATGGGAGCTCTACTACTCATGGGGGATTGGCAGGAAGTCTCTGCTCATGCGCACACACCACCAACTAGCTGGAGGATCTCCGTGAACAAAGCCTGAGGCAGACAACAAGCCCACTAACTGATGCTGTAAGAGATACAATCAGCATCCAGAAACCTGCAACTGGGAGTAAGAGGCAGCATACCTTGGTCCCAGCCCCTCCCACTCTAATCTACAAAGAGTGACATTGCAAAGCAGAGGGTTTTCATAAAGCACTTCCAGGACTGTGGAATGAGCAGCCTCGTTTGTGGACATGGATACTCTGTGATCCAGACGTACTACCTCCTCCCTTACAGTCAGCTGAGACAAAAACCCTTGCAAGCAGAAAGCCATGCATCTGAACAGTATCCACCAGCCACTCATGTGCAGCACAGCTGCCTCCAA
Source organism: Tenrec ecaudatus (assembly GCF_050624435.1). Classification (NCBI taxonomy): domain Eukaryota; kingdom Metazoa; phylum Chordata; class Mammalia; order Afrosoricida; family Tenrecidae; genus Tenrec; species Tenrec ecaudatus. The sequence goes on from NW_027458900.1 coordinate 397,235, forward strand.
AGAGCCTTCCTGAGTGAGAGAGAAATCATGCAGAAGCCTGGTCTGCACTCAAGAGAGTTTTATGAGCGTAGGGAGGCGTGGTGGGCAAGTCTGGCCGACCCCAGTGGCTGAATTGAATTTACATGGCCTAGATTGGTCAATCCAGGTACAGGAACCACCCAGGTGACCTCCCCTTCATGGCCAGAAATCTGGACCTCTGAGCATGCACAGGGTGCCTCTCCTAACTGGGCTCTTATCTTGGCCCTATGGGCATGCATAACGGATGCCCCAGTCCCTAGCATAGCTACCTAACATTTGCCCCCCTGAAGAGATATGGACCCAAATCTTTGGGGGTACTGGGCGACGACATCTCTAGCTGCTTCCTGCTGGCAAAAGGGGCGAGGTGGGGCTTTGGGTCCATACCCTTCCTACACTGCTGGGAGGGGTTGTCCATTGAGGGCAACTTTATCCAGGATGGATAAGGTTGAGGTGGTCCAGGAGATGGTAGTCGTGGACCTGGCACACTTGGTTCAGAAGCTTTAATCACCCGATAACTTCTGAGAAAAACAAACGGTCTAAAAGGTGAACAGTTTGACTACGACAAGGCTAAGCTTGTGAGGTGGCAGTGGCCTTGAAATTAGGTGAGTGTCACAGGAAACAAAAATAATCTTAGGATTACCAGACATGTGTGTTTGTTCATTGGAAGTACAGGAAGAGGGATAAAAGCATTCACACTTTCCCCTAGGAGGGCACAGGTTTGGGCACTACTAGGTGCAGTCGGATCACTGATTCATTTATGATGCTAAGGTCTTGGACCCGCTGATAAGACCCATCCTTCTTTTTAACCCTATAACGCTTCAATTTTAATTTTTGGAAAAATTTTCTTTTTGTTGTGGTCTTTCATAGTTATAAATATATATATATGTATTAATATATACATTTTTTAATGTTATGAAAACATCATGCTTCGCGTTATAGAGTTAAATGGAAATAGTGGGCTAGTGCAGGACGAGTCAAATGTGACCAAAATAGAGTACCTGCCTAAGCCATTTTGAATTTTCTTGGGTTCAATTGGAGTAAAGACTTGTAAATTACCCGGGGTCCAAATTCCCATGGTGCCTCCTACAACGGGTAGAATGTTCAGGGATGTTTCAGGGCTGGGAGATTAATAACCCCTAAGTCCAGGATACCTTAGGACAGGGGTCCTTAAACTGTTTACCCAGGGGGCCAGTTCACTATCCCTCAGGCCTTTTGAAGGAAAGACTATAGTTTCAAAAATCAAATATTACGAACAAATTCATGTGCACACTGCACATCTTGATTTGAAGTTCAAAAAAAAAATAAATGGGGCACATACACCCGACAGAAAGGATCAGCGTCCTCGGCTGTCTGCATGTGGCCCACAGGTTGTAGTTTGAGGACCCCTGCTCTCGGCATTCACCAAGAGGATGTGGTTTCAACCCAAAAGCTTGGAGACTCTACAATTTGTTTAAAAGTGATGGGGCAGAAGGAGTCCCTGATTGACCCACGCAAGACTAGTTTTCCCATCCCCTATTACTAAGAGTTCATAGTTATGGTTAAAGGGAACCAGGATATCCCGATCTGATCCCGTTACTTCAAGTGTGGGCTGACATTGCCACTAAGAAGCCTGCAAATATAAAAGACTTACTCCCTCCCGCAAAGAAAGGGCCCTTGTTTCCAAGGTTTCAGGAAACATGGAAGGACCGGAAAAACAAATGATCCAAGTTCCCAAAACCACATAGGTGGAGGCCATCCCTCCCCATCACCCTCCCCCACCCCTCCCCTCCATCACCCCTCCCCTCCCCCATCCCTCCCCCACCCCTCCCCTCCCCTCCCCTCCCCATCACTCTCCCCTAATCGGCTTTATCCCATTTTGCAGGAGAACTCTGGGAGTGGGAGAGCTGGCTTCAAACCCTTTCTTTCAACCCCCGCCCTATAAGGTTTCTAGGGTCCAGAAATAGAAAACTTCTAACAGGCCCTTATTGAGTCACTCCCTCCCCCACCGGCCCCCCAATCTCACCCCCACCCTTAACAAGCAGCCCCCCCACACACTAGTACTGGTATGACTTCCATACTCATCAGCCCACCTGGAATGCTTGCCAACAACTTCTCCAGGTGCTGTTCACAACGGAGGAGGGCAGCCCTTCCAGACAGAGGCCCAGTAAGCAGTCAGTGAACCTGATGGTCAGCGAGCGGGCACTCCCCACTTGAGAGAAACTCTTTTGGCCACTACACCAACAATGTGGGATCTCAATTCCTAGCAAGGCCCAGAGGGCTTTACCAGGTATCACCCATTGCTCTTACATGACCCTCTGCGGAAGAGCTAGGAAACCTATAAATTTATCTAAGGTCGGTGAGAATTTTCAGGCTAAGAGAATGTCCGCCTGCCTTTCTAGAGTGGTTGATGGAAACCTACAGGCTTTATACCCCTAACAGCACGGAGGTCCCGAGAACAGGAGGGCAATAAATATTGCCTTTATGACTCAGTCAGTCTGCCTCAGACCTGAAAAAGAAGTGGGAAGGGTTCAAGGGAAAAATCTTAGTGATTTGATACAAGTGGTTCATTGAGTATATAACAACCGAGATGACCCTAGCACGACAGAGACAAAGAAACTAGCTAAAATACTAGGAATTGCCATGAGAGACCCCAGAGACTCAGGAAAAGGAGAGCATGGCCCACTCACGGAGAGACTAACCTGTGGGCACTGCCAAGCCATGGGGAAGGATCAATGTGCCTACTGCAGGAAAGAAGGACACTGGAAAAATCAGTGCCTTGAAAACCCCAGGAGAGGTCCACGACCCTCCACAAGAGTGGACGGGCCTCATCTGCAACGAGAAAGACCCAAGCAAGAGACAATAAGGCTTGAAGAGCTGCATGAAGGGGTTAGGGCTCTGTTTCACTTCGCCGCCAAAACCCAGGCTAACACTCCATATAGGCCAGGCAGTAAATTTCTTGGTGGACACAGGGGCCACCTTCTCAGGTTCAGAAAGGAATACGGGCACATTTACAAAAAGAAAGATGTGTATTACTGTGAGCCTATGATTCCTTCCACAGATAACTCACACCAGAATGTTTGCATGGAGGTTAGGTGGGCTTCCCAAGACAACAAGATAACAAATATCTATCTGCCCTTTCTCCCAGTTAGCCACCTGGTTATGATGGCACTGGCTCCTGGCTCAGCTGCTGAGTCAGTGAAGCAGTTATAGCAGGAGAAGACTAGGTGGCCGGTGGCCATCAACGGAAGGACCAAATCTCCACAGTGGGCTTCCTGTTTCAATATGGAGCCACGTCTGTCACCTACTGGACACCATCTCTATTCTGAGCTCATAATTGCCACCCCAGGTCTCAAATGCAGCGCGCAGATACACACTATATGAAACAGTCTCTGATTAACCCCTCTCAATAACTTGCTGACATGGGCTTCTGGATAATCCAGTACATTTACTTTCCAGATGAGAAAACTCCCTCAAAAACACACAGGAGTTGACCCAGAGACAAAAACTGGTTAACAACAAAGTCATATTCACAACCAGCGTCTGGACCAAGAGCACGGTGCCCCACAGAACTGTGCCCATCGAGAAGTCAATATCTCCTGGACTCTCAAAAGATCTGAGCTGATGCCCCCCCTCCCACCTCCTTGCAGCCCCCAAAGATTGTATTTCACAGGATGGCACCGGAGCTGCAGCTCGCGGAGAGGGACATATCTGATCAGAGAACACAGAGCAGAACAAGGGGGAGGAGGGGAGAATGGAGCACATCCTGGCCCACTATACCTTGAGGATGATGTTCCCAATCAGAGAAGCCAGTCCACAGAAAAGACCACATGGGCAGCCCCACGATGAGAAACGTCCCTCAAAGTCCCATTGCCCTAGAGGGGACAACACTGGAGACACAGTGTGGGAACTGCGCCCGAACTGATCTTGCTACATCGAGGCATGACACTAAGGGAGTGCAGCGGAAGAGAAAGAAAACGGAGCATCAAAGTCCCCGGGGAATACCAAAGGTGGACTTTGTGGTCAGGGCTCGGTGCCCCAACAGACTGGACTGGAAAACACTCCTAAAGTTCACCACACAGTCCTTGTACTAACTATGAGCTTTTCTTTCTTGGTTAGTTTTGTTTTCTTTTAGTGTCATTGGATTTTTGTTGTCTTGGTTTTTTTGGGTTGCTTGTCTTGGTTTTGTGCATGTTATTACCTTTTCTGGTCTGTCTAAATTAGATAGGCTGGATGTCCAATCTGGAGGACAAAACCCAGGACCAACACTTCTGGGGTGTGGGGCATGGGAAAGAGGGAGGTGGGCGTAAAGGAAGCGGTGTTAAGAAACCCAGAAACAAGAGAACAGGAAGTCATGCATATCCGTGGTGAGGTAGATGTAGGAGGCCTGGTAGGGTGGGATCAAGGGTAATGGAACCAAGAAGAATTACTGAAACCCAAAGGAAGACTGAGCATGGCAGTGGGCACAAGAGGAAAATGAAAGGGAAATAGAAGAGCAAGCGAGGAAGCAAGGGCCTGTTATAGAGGTCTTTTAAAAAGTATGTCCATATGTAAATATATTCATATATGAGCATGGGGAAATAGACCTACGTCCATATATTTATAGGTTTCGTATTAAGGTAGCAGATGGACTCTGGGCCTCCACTCAAATACTCCCTCATTGCAAGAATACTTTGTTCTATTAAACTGGCATTCTATGGTGCTCACCTTCCCCACAGGTACACTGAAGACAAAGCTGATGGTGCCCAGCTGTCAAAAGATATAGCGTCTGAGGTCTTAAAAGCTTGAATGTAAACAAGCGGCCACCTAGCTCAGAAGCAACAAAGCCCACATGGAATAATCACACCAGCCTATGAGATCACGAGGTTTCGAAGGGATCAGGTGTCAGGCATCATCAGAACAAAAACATCTTATTGGGAATGAGAAGAGTGCTTGGTAGAGACCCAAAGCCCATTTCCAGACCACTGGACAATACCTTACAGAAGGGTCTCAGAGAGGAGATGAGCCAAGACTAGGTACGAGATAGCAATGATGAAACACAACTTTCCTCCAGTTGCTAAATGCTTTCTCTCCCCCCATTATCATGACCCCAATTCTACCTTACAAATCTGGCTAGACCAGATAATGTACACTGGTACAGATAGCAACTGGAAACACAGGGAATCCAGGGTGGATGAGTCCTTTAGGACCAGTATTATGAGTGAAGACACTGAGAGGGTAAGCGGGAGGGCAGTTTGGAAACGGGGAACTGATTACAAGGATGTACATTTTACTTCAACAGAAAAGTGGGTGAAGGGGGATATCAGACAGTGCAAGATATGACAAAAATTAGTAAATTACCAAGGATTGATGAGCGAGGGGTAGCGCACATGGGGGGTGGGGATGGGAATGAGGAGCTGAGGCCATGGGCTTGGGTGGAGAGTGGATATTTTGAGAATGAGGGAAATGAATGTACAAATGTGCTTTACACAACTGATGTATGCATAGAATGTGTTTAGTGTTGTATGAGCCCCTAATAAAACGTTAAAAAAAAAAAAGATCTGGGCAGAGGACTCATTCAAGGATCATCTCAGGCTGGATTAGACCCTTCTAAGTAGAAAGTCCTGCATCTGAACAGTATCCACCAGCCATTCATGTCCAGTTCTGCTGCCTCCAAAGAGCCTTCCTGGGTTTGTCAGATCTCTCTGGGGACAGACAGACCTTGGTCCTCTGCTCTGCGTGAGAAAGAATGCATGTAGAAGCCTGATTGTCATCCAAGTGGGTTTTATGAGCATTAGGGAGGCATGGTGGGCAACCCTGGTCAACCCCAGCAGCTGAATTTAATTTACTTGGCATTGGTGGGTCAATCAAGTTGCAGCACTCACCCAGGTGTACCTCCTCTTCCTGGCCGGAAACCTGAACCTCTGAGCACGCACAGTGTGCCACTCCTTCTTGGGCTGCTACCTTGGCCCTCTGGGCATGCATAATGGACACCCCAGTCCCTAGGATAGCTACCTAACATTTGCCCCCTGAAGAGGTATGGACCCAAATCTTTGGGGTACTGGGCGACGACATCTCTAAGTACTTCCTGCTGCAAAAGGGGCAAATGGGGCTCAGAAGGGATTGTCCACTCAGGTCCCAGGATGGATAAAGTTGAGGTTGTTCAGGAAATCGTGGTCCTACAGCTGGCACACTTGGTTTGGAGGCCTTGGTAACCTGAGAACTTCTGGAAAAACAAACAAAAAGACAAAAGGTTGAAGAGTTTAAGTGAGACAAGTCTAAGATTCGGAGGAGGTAGTTCCCTTCAAGTTAGGTGAGTGTCACAAGAAATAAGTATACTTAGGATTATCAGGCATGTGTTTGTTCACTCTAAGTACAGGAACGGGGATTAAAGCATTCACAATTTCCCTAGGAGGGCACAGGGTTTGGGCACTACTAGGTGCAGTGGGATCACTGCTTCATTTATGATCCTAAGGTCTTACACCTGCTGATAAGACCCATCCTTTTTAACCGTATAATGGCTCAATTTTCAATTTTGGGAAAATGTTTTTGTTTTTATTCTTTATTTTCAAAGTTATCTATCTATTTATCTGTCTGTTTATCTATCTATCTATTAATATATACATTTCTTTATATGTTATGGAAATATGCTCAGCGTTATAGAGTTAAATGGTAATATTGGGGTACTACAGGGGGAGTCAACAGTAATCAAAAGTAGAGTAACTGCCTAAGTCATTTTTAATTTTCTTGGCTTCAATTTGAATAAAAGGCTGGTAAATTACCCAGGGACCAAATTTCCCTGGTGCCTCTACTATGGGTAGAATGATCAGGGGTGTGTCAGGGCTGCGAGAATAGTAACCCCTAAGTCCAGGATCCCTTAGGGCAGGGGTCCTCAAACTGTTTACCTAGGGGGCCAGTTCTGTCCCTCAGATCATTGGAGGGTCAGACTATAGTTTTTAAAAAACCTATGAACAAGTTCCTATGCACACTGCACGAGCCGGCTGCTAAGCAGGACAGGCAGAGGCAGCAAAAACACCCTGAGGGTGGAATAAATGTCGTCAGGCCACATGTGCCCCACGGGCCACAGTTTGAGGACGCCTGCCTTAGGGGTTCCTGTGTGCACTGGGGATGAAGGTCTCTACTGCTCCTCAAAAGGAGAAATGCTCTAAATTCTGGCATCTCCGCCCATTTCCCATCACTCTACAGAACTGTTCCAGGTGAATCAGGGTTGGAAGGAAAAGTGTGCCATTCTCTGGCCACCATTCTCCTTTCTCAAATAAAGTTGCATAGTGTATCAGCTTTTGTTTGTCTAGCCTCTGTGTCAACTCTATCCCAATTGGACAGGATTCATGCAAGGGGGCAATTCCTGAGTATGAAGCTGCTAAGTCCCATCTCGAAAGCACAAAACAAGGCTATTTAGAGCTTGCTGCCTCAAGGTCAATAACCCCGCTTCAGAGCAGACCCCTGGTGTGCTATTAAACTGATGCCTCTGACAGGTGCCCCCACCATAGACAAAGGGTCAAAGAGCAGTCACTGTGGGCGACTTTAGGTCCAACCATTTTCTAGACAATAAGCTAGGAGGACCACTGCTTGGGATGGCCCCACAGCCTTCCAAGATGCCTGCTGGCAGGAGCAGACTCTCAAATCTCTGAAGGGAAGGGGCATCTGGCAGCTCAGGGAACCTTTAGGAAAATTGGAATTTCTGGCTGGAACATCATGGCAGCTGAGCTATATTAAGAGCTGTCCCCAAAAGTGCGTGAAGAAACACCACTGAAAGCCGAAAAGTAAGGGTTACCCAGGCTAGGCTTCCGAACGCCTTTGTCTTAAGACTGAGCAACGGAAAACCAGCCAGTAACAAGGAACAAACCTACACTGGTAGAACACTAACCCTAGAACACCTGAAGTTTTCAATGCAGGAAATAATATTTTTTTTGTTTTTATTCTTTACTTTCATTGTTATCAATATATATAACAACCAAAGTATATTTTAAAAGTACAAATTTTCAAAAATATAACCAAATTGTCATATTTATAATATATAATTTTGGTGCCAGATACATTTTAATTAAATGTTACAAAAAAGTCCTGCTCAGTGTTATAGGGCTCAAGCAGCTTGTTTTAAAAACCAGGAGAAAGGCAAAGGGAACGGAGGGTAAAAGGGAAACATTTGGCTGCCGGGACAAGGCAGGGCTATCTCCCAGGCCTAAATCAACCAGCTCCCGAGGCAGTGCCCTTCCACGTGTTTGGACTGGTGGGCACCATTTTGGCCAGGGTCATAGGCCCTGTTTCCCCATGGCGGCTATGTAGGTTCTCTGGGAAAACCATAAAGAGCCTTGATAATGGTGAAGCCATTCTGAACTGACAGAAGCCACCATGAAAGGTAAATAAAGTAGCTATGAACTGTCAATGAACTAGCTGATATTGGGGTGGTAGGCCGTGCAGACGTAGCCCAAGGGAATGTCCCAAAGGAAATGGATGTTCAGAAGGCTTTTGAGAACAAGAGCAGTTTTTGTTCAACTAAGAATGGCTAACCGCAACACCCCACTTCTCTACTCTGCCTGCTTGCACACCTGCACATTGCACAAGTATAAAAACCTTTGGAAAATTCAACTGGGGGCTGCTCAGTCTCCTCTCAAGAGGGCTGACAGACCCTGTGCAGAAAATAAAACTTTTTTCTGTTGAACTTGCCGGTGGTCGGAGATGCTTTCTTTCTGGGAATGGACAGTAGCTACAACATTTCGAGGTGCACCGAGATCCGAGTGCCACTGTCGGAGCCTGCTTAGAAAGGGGAACCAGGACATCCTGATCTGATCCCTTAAATTCATGTGTGGATTGACATTGCCACTAAGAAGCCAACATATATAAAAGACTTACTTCCTCCCCCAACATAAAGAGTTCTTGTTTCCAAGATTTCAGTAAACATGGCAGGACCGGAAAAACAACCTGTCCAAGTTCCTAAAACCACCAAGGTGGAGGCTGTCCCTGTCCCTCCCCCCTCCCTTCCCCCTTTCCCTACCTGTCTGATTTATCCCATTTTGCAAGAGGACTCTGGGAGCAGGAGAGCTGGCTTCCGACCCTTGGTGCCGCTGCCACCCTATCAGGTTCCCAAGGGGCCGGAGAGAGGAATACTCACAGCCTCTTTTTGAGCCCCCCCACCCCACAACAAATACACTAGGGCAGGCATGTCTTAACAACCCCCAGAGAAAGATCACTCAGCAGCAGCCATTCTCCCCTTAAGGCAAGCAGCCCCCAAACCTGGGAAGACTCCCGAATCCCTTTTTCAGTATATGTTCCCTTTTGTTCCAGGGGTTTGTATAATTGGAACCAACAAAACCCCTTTTTTCTGACAAACCATAAGGTCTGATTTCTTTGCTAGATATGGTTTTCCATACTCATCAGCCCACCTGAGGTGATTTCCTGCAACTTCTCCAGGTGCTGTTCATATCAGAGGAATGGGACCCCTTCCAGAGAGGCCCAGAAGGCAGTCAATGGACCTAATGGTCAGCCAGCGGGCACTCCCCACTTGAGAGAAATTTTTTTCCCCACTGCACAACCAATGTGGGATCCAAACTCCTAGCAAGGCCCAGAGGGCTTAAGCAGATATCACCAGTTGCTCTTGCAGGGCCTCCGCTTAACCACTAGGAAGCCTATAAATTTATCTAAGGTCAGTGAGAATTCTCAGGCTCCTACAAGAGAATGTCCGCCTGCCTTTTTAGAGTGGCTGAGACGCCTACGGGCTTTATACCCCTATTGACCTGAAAGCCCCCTGAGAACAGGAGGGAAGTAAGTATTGCCTGTATTATTCAGTCAGTCTGCCTCAGACATGAAAAAGAAGTGGGAAGGGTTTGAAGGGAAAAATCCTAGTGATTTGGTAGAAGTGGCTCATTGAGTGTATAACAACAGAGACAAAGAAACTAGCTAAAATACTAGTAATTGCCATGAGAGACCCCAGAGGCTCAGGAAAAGGAGAGCATGGCCCACTCACGGAGAGACTAACCTGTGGGCACCACCAAGCCCCGAAGAAGGATCAATGTGCCTACTGCAGGAAAGAAGGACATTGGAAACATCAGTCCCTTGAAAACGCCAGGAGAGGTGCACGACCCTCCACTAGAGAGGACGGGCCTCATTCACACCTAGAAAGACCCAAGCAGGAGACAATAATGCTTGAAGAAGCTGAATGAAGGTGTCAGGGCTGTTTCACTTGGCCTCCAGGATCCCACGCTAACACTCCAAAAAGGGGGCCAGCCAGTAAATTTCTTGGTGGACACAGGGGCCACCTTCTTGGTTTTGGAAAAGACTACAGGTGCATTGTCAAAAGGAAAGATTTTAATTACAGGTGCCACATGGCAGACCCAAGCATACCCATGGACAACGGCCAGAATAACAGATTTAGCACAAGAGACAGTTCCACACTCCTTCCTGGTAATGCCTCAGGGCCCCTTTCCCCTAATTGGTCGGGATTTATTACGATAAATGGTGGCCATGATTACTTTCTCATCTGCTGCAACCACCTTAACCCTTGAACTTGAAAAGGCAAAGGTTTTGCTCACCGCTCCACTGCCAGAGGGATATGTGTTTTATCAAAGAGCAGAAGAAACCTCCTCAAAGGAACTTCTTGATAAATGGCTAAAAGATATTCCTTTTGTTTGGGCAGAGAACAACCTGCCAGACCTTGCTGAACATCAGGTGCCTGCGGTCGTACAACTTCTGAGCTCAGCCACACTGGTGAGTGTCAAGCAAAACCCTACTCCCTGGAAAGCACAGGTGGGTATTGCTGTTCACATATGCAGACTAAAGAGGACAGGCATTTTGGTGCCCTGCAAGTCCACATGGAACGCTTCCCTGCTGCCCATGCCGAAACCGGGAACTGAGGACTTCCAAATGGTGCAGGATCTCGGAGAGGTAAATGCGAGGGTAGAAACTGTCCACTCCACGGTACCAAACTCCGAGACCCTCCTGAGTACTATCCCATCAAACTGAATTTGTTATACTGTTTTGGACTTAAAGGATGCTTTGTTCTCCATACCCTTGTCCTCTGTACGTCAACCCAATGAAGACTTACAGGAATACAAGGAGGAACACCCCCAAACCCCCTTGCTCCAGTATGAAGATAACCTCCTCCTGGCCTCCGAAACCCTGGAGGAATGCCCAAGTGCTACCGAGGACCTGTTAATAGTCCTTGGCCAATTGGGGTCCAGGTAATCTGCAAGAGAGGCTCAACTGTGTGTCAATAAAACTGTATACCTAGGCTACCAACTGGAGGAGGGAAAACAGACCTTGTCCCCCAGCCGCACTGAGGTGATCCTCAAAATCCCAGTCCCTGAGACTAAGAGGCAGGTGTGAGAGTTTCTAGGATTTGTGGGGTACTGTCCATTGTGGAATTTGGGATTTGAGGGATTAGCCAAACTCCTATATGCAAGTACTGGGGAAAGGAAAAACTTCAATGGACTGAAGTAGAACAGCAAGCCTTTGAATCCTTAAAAACGTCGTTCATATGGGCACCCTCTCTTCCCCTTCCAGACATAGAAAATCCCTTCCAATTGTCTATGAGGCCAGGGGCACAGCAAAAGGAATGCTAACTCAGAACTTGCAGCCATGAAAGAGACCTGTGGCCGATCTTTCAATCACACTAGACTCTGTAACTGCAGGATGGCCGAGCTGCATGCGAGCTGAGGCTGCCACGGCCATCCTAGTTATAGAAGCTAGGAAGCTTACACTGGGGCAGGATATTGCTGGGGTAGGGGGACCTATGGTTGAGCCCCTCCTAACAAGTCCCCTGGACCGGTGGATCTCGAATGCCAGGATTATACCACAAATCCCCAAGGTAATGGCCATGACCATGCCATCCCAAGTGTTACTGCCACAACCTACATACTCGGAAAATGATCTAAAGGTAAGCCAAGAGCTGGGCTGCCAAAGAAACTCGGAGCATCCAGGTGGCTGCTCCATCCTGATGGAAGAAGATTCATGCCAGAAGCTCTGGGAGAGATCTGATTCAAGGACTACATGAAGGTATGCACTCAGGATCCTCTAAATGGTCTCAGTTGCTCCTCAGGTACTTTTACATACCCAGGCTTGGACACTGGGTGGCAGATGACACCACTGTTGCTTGCACTGTGCTCGCTCGGGGAAACATCCCTAGAAAAGAAAAGGAGCAACCCCAACCACAAGCTCGAGGTAGTACTCCTGGAGAATTCTGGGAGGTGGACTTTATGGATATCAAACTTAGAAAGTATGGCTACGGGTATTTGCTGGTGCTAGTGGACACCTATTTTGGATGGGTGGGAGCCTTCCCAACAAAGAAGGACACTTCTGCCACTGGGTGTAAATTATTAGTAACTAAAATTGTCCCTAGATTTGGCTTCCCACCACCTTGGGGTCCAACAATGGCCCAGTATTCATTGCTCAAATTACTAAAGTATTAGCAATGCTTCTAAATATTAACTGGAAGCTCTACTGGGCTTATAGGCCCCAAAGTTCAAGGCAAGTAGAAAGAATAAACAGAACCCTAAAGGAATTGTTAGTTAAGTTGCATTTAGAAACTGGCGAGAACTGGATTGATCCTTTCTTTACCTTTTGCCCTACTTCGAGTCCGATGCACTCCCTATGTGAAAAGCACGACCCCGTTTGAATTTAAGTTTGGCAGACCTTCCCCAATTCTCCCAAGACTGAAGGAAGTAGAAGTAATGGAAGTCACTACTTGTTCCTTCATGAAGTGCCTGCAGGCTGTCCAGCAGGTGAGACAAATCATCTGCTCCGACACCTTCATTTTGGGCCCAACCAAGGAAAGGTGAAGAGGCAGCCCACAACTTGCAACCTGGAGACTGAACGTGGGTAAAGAAGCACTGACCCGAGACCTTAGAACCTAGGGGGACTGGCCCATACTAGGTGATACTTATAACACCAACTGCTATTAAAGTAGTGGGGAAGGGGCCGTGGATTCATCAGTCACAAGTCAAAAAAAGCCCTCCCTGAGCATATCCTGAAAAGATGAACACTCAGAAAGACAGAAAAACCCTCAAAATTAAGGCTTTACAGAACTTAATTGTTTTTGTCTGAGCATTGCTGACAGCACCCGCCATTTCGCCCAACCACAAACACATCTGTGGACTGCTACTCGAACCTCCAACAGTGAATATGTAACTTCTTACACTGGGTCTGACCCCCGTTTCCGCTTTGATTTGTTTGATTTGCTAGGAAAGAGCTGGCATTCCGGATCCTTTAAAGGTAAAGGGCACAATGGGGCCCATAACCGGAATCCCGTCCTATGGGTGCGGAATACCCTCTATAGAAAGAAGGCTCCAAACACACCATTTCTATAGATGCCCGGCTCATGGGCTCCCTAACTGCCAAGGGGAGGGACATTGCCATTGTGCAGCTTAGGGTTGTGAAACTATCATCTTCAGGGTGGAAACTTGTTAAAGACGACCCTATTGTTTTTACAAGAATGGGACTCAAGTCGGAGGGGTTTGATCCCACCACGTGTATGGTTTCCAAATGTAACCCAATAAGAACTGGATTCAAGCGTTATTGGGTTCACTGGGAACACATGGGGAATTCAGTATTATGTAAATGATAGAGATCCCGGGACAACCTTTACTATGCAGCAAAGTAAAATATGGCAACTTCCTGTCCATAAATAGGCCCAAACCTGGTGATAAATCCTGAAGAGCCACAGCTGGGTGTCATTAAGATTCCTTTGCCGCACCCTCCAGACTCTTCAGTAACTTTCCCGTTCACTGCCAGCCCAACTCAAAGGGCCCTTCCCATTCAGGAGCCACCTCAAGGTTCTGTGTTTGATACTCTGGATGCTGTATTCCAATTTATGAACTCAAATCCTAACCTCGCAACTGATTGTTGGCTTTGTCTGAACCCTGCTCCCCCTTACTCGGTAGGCACAGCTACAAATAGCACTATTGGTGCAGAGCGTAATCCAATTAGAAATGTTAGTAAGAAGGATTACACGAAGCAGCAGTCTGTAGGTGAGGTTAGAGTGGACTCAACTCTAGCTCACTTTAAAAGATTACCAAGGGCGAAGACTGTTTTTATTCATCTAATTATCCCTTTAATATATCAAAATATCAAGATTTTTGCCTTCAAGCTGTTCCTATTGAACCAAATGGTGATCCTTATTTGTTATCTGCCCCAACGGGTACTTGCTTTACTTGTTCCACAGGACTAGCACCCTGTCTCCTTTCCCCAGTATTAGCAGCAGACCCGGGTATTTGTGTCCTAGTGCATGTTATTCCTCAAGTGTACCTGTGTTCTGGTGAAGGAGGTAGGGATAACTTTGGAATTTCTGGATGAGCTAAAAGAGCCCCAATGTCAGTCCCACTGTTAACGGGGCTTGGGATTATGGGATTAGCTGCAGTCGGGTCAGTTGCTTTAATACAAGGAAACTTAAACTATCAGACTCTTAGTCAGCAAATTGCTTTAGATTTACAGGGATAAAAATACCATGTTTCCCATTTAGAAAGATCCTTAGACTCCCTTGTAGAAGTGTGTTGCCAAACTGCCGAGGGCTTGACTTGCTCCTTTTGAAACAAGGAGTGTTGTGCATGGCATTAGGAGAAACTTGTTTTATGCAAACCATTCAGGAATCATTAAAGATAGTTTAGCCCTGGTTAGGAAAAGATTAGAGGAAAGAGTCAAGAAAAGAAATGAAGAAACCAATTGGTTTGAAAAGCTACTTAATTGGGCAACCTGGCGAACCACCCTAGTAACGCCCCTAGCCGGATCCCTAATCCTCCTCCTGCTAAACCTCACGTTTGGACCAATAATAACCAATAAGCTAGTGGCAGTCCTCAAACAGAAAGTACAAACCATAAAACTCTTAGTGCTGAGCCCACCATACACTGGGCTGGCTACCGCAGATTCAATGATTTGAACTCGGCTAAGAAGAGGAGGGAATGTAGCAGCTCTGGGCAAAGCTTAAACAGCCTTGACAAGAGAAGTCATTTTGAGCTGATAGAAGCCATTATGAACAGTAAATAAACTAGCTATGAACTGTCAACGAACTAGCTGATATTGGGGAGGTAGGCTGTGCAGACGTAGCCCAAGGGAACGTACGGAAGGAAAGACCAGAGCAGGTAATGTTCAACTAAGAATGGCTAACTGCAACACCCTGCTTCTCTACCTGCTTGCATACCTGCACATTGCAAAAGTATAAAAACCTTTGGAAAATTAGACTGGGGGCCACTCAGTCTCCTCTCAAGAGAGCTGACAGTCTCTGCGCAGAAAATAAAACTTGTTCTGTTGAACTTGCCCGCGGTCTGGGTGGCTTTCTTTCTGGGAAGAGACAGTAGCTACAACAGACACAGGTGGCGCCATTCTGCCTGGGAGTGGAGTCATGTGGCTGGGAAAATGGAAGCCGCAGATTGTGGCCTAGCCGAAAGCCAGCCTGGAGCCAACCACCCAGCCAGAGACCGGCCCAAACCAACAGGGTAGATGTGGGCGCTCCCAGCCATCCTGATTGGCGGAGCCGCAGCACACCACTGTGTCCCAGTCTTGGTGCAACAGACTCCATTTTGAGGCCTGCACCTCCATCTTAGCTCTCAAGACTGACCCCTAACCGACCTCCCCTCCCCTGCTCTACCCCAAATTCCTGGAACCAGCTCGTCCCAAAGCCAGAATGTTTTCTGAATATATGGTCACTCCACCCCTCCCTCACATATAGATAAGATTAACGACCCCTCTGAAGCACCTATGTGCGCAGATCCTCCCCAGCCATGATCAAAATACTCTACGGACAACCTTTTCTTTTCTCGCCTCTTCCTGCAACTGATTGCCCTCTGCTAGCTTCGTACCTTCCATACTTGTCCTTGCTCCGCAACCTTCTTAGACAACACGAAAACTCCCCCATCCCTGAACCATCTCCGACCTCTGCTGATCACCAAAAACCAGTGCATCCTGGAAATGCTGTGTTAATTAAATCCCTAGCACCCAGACCCTTAGCACCCCGGTGGGAAGGCCCTTACACCGTAGTGCTCACTACTCCCTTGGCAGTCAAGGGTCTTGGAATAGATTCCTGGGTACATTTGTCCCGAGTCAAGGCAGCAGTGAACTCTGACCATGGCTCCCAGTGGTCTGACTCAGTCTAGTGGTCCTATGTCTCTCCGCCTCACTCGCCTCACCAAGCCAGCCAGCTAAACCTAACATAATTTCCCCTTTTGCTAGCGATTTTACTTGACTGAAAACTATACCAATTACGCCCGCACTAAGCATTATGATTATTTGCTGGCCACCGCTGACTGCCCACCCACAGGGTGCAGAACACCCATATACTTAAATTTCACTGACTTTAAGCGGCATCAAGGAAAAGCTGATCCCATTATTTGCTACCTGTATGACCAGAAGGCAACTACCCAATGTGCAAAAAGGTGAATACAGAAAAATGTAGGGTGTCCTTGGTCTTCCTGCCAGATACTTTACCTTTCCCTTTGTCCCCAGGGATGATTCTACTACCATAAATCTAAATACACTCTCACAATCCCAGACCCCTGGGATAGCCGCTGGACACCTCTGGTTCCAGGAGCGTGGTACGCCACTCGCCGAGAGAAATTTCCAGACGCCAAACTCTATGTATGGAGGTCGCTACTCCAGGTCCAATCCACCATCCACTGTAATATTCAGATCCAAGACCTTCAACTCACTAAGCAAATTTCTAAACCTTCTGAGTCTCCCTTCTCCCAGCTTACCCTGCTACAGCAGGGACTGGCCATCGCCACTTTGCTGGACTAGCCAACCTCTCCACCTGCTGCATGTGTGCAGCCCTAGAACGCCCTCCTCTGGTAGCAGTACCAGGTCCTGCCCTGTCATTTTCATCCAACGTAAAGACCACAAAACCCATAACCATCCCCAATATTCCTCTGTACATCCAACCAGAAAACACTCAAGTGCCCTTTTGCTACTCCAATCCATCGACACAGACATGTAATGTCACCCAAATCCCCTCCAAACCACTAACAGCGCCAGAAAAAAATTTTCTTTTGGTGCAACTATACACTAAGCATTTAAACATCAGTTCTACCTTACCCTTTTGTGCCTGCCCGTCACTCTGGTTCCGCAGCTCACTACATACACTCCGGCTGAGGTCCAGGACAAATACATCCAGGTATACAGTCGCCAAACTAAAAGAGCAGTTTTTCTTCCGATAGCAGTGAGAATCTCCTTAGCCTCAGCAGCAGGTGCAGTAGGACTCAGCGGCGGGACCCTTAGAACCTCTATCACCACAGCAGACAAGTTATCCACACGCTTCCAGCTGGCAGTTGATGCCTCTGCCAAATCTCTAGCCTCCCTGCAGAAACAAACAACCTCTGTTGCCCAAGTTGCCTTGCAGAGCCGCTGCACTTTAGACCTCATCACTGCTGAAAAAGGAGGAACCTGCTAATTCCTCCAGGAGGAATGCCGTTATTACATCAATAAGCTGGGAATTGTGGAAACTAGAGTCCAGACCCTCAACAAGCTAAACCGTGAGCTGCAAAACAACAGATTCAGAACAGACGGATCCTCTTCCTGGTGGAACTCTTCTCTGTACTCCTTCCTAGCCCCCATACTAGAACCCATAATTTTAGTAGTAATTTTGCTCTTAATTGCTCCTTGTCTCATTCAGCTCCTGCAAAGTTGACTCCGCGAAATCACCCGTATAGCAGTCCACCAGCAACAACAACCTCTCCACCCTGTGCCAGGCCGCAACTCCCAGTACTCTGCCTGGAAAAGCCCCTCCCCTTGCTCTTCGCCCACTACCCACAGGAAGCAGTTACAGAAATGGACTAATGTTGTCCCTTTTCCCTATAGGGTCAGTCTAAAACGTCCTGTCTTGGCACAACAGACTCCATTTTAGTTCTCAAGACTGACCCCTAACTGACCTCCCCTCCTCTGCTCAACCCCAAATTCCTGGAACCAGCTCCTCCCAAAGCCAGAAGGTTTTCTGAAGATATGGTCACTCCACGCGTCCCTGACATATGTAGGTAAGATTAACGACCTTCTCCCTTTGGAAGCACCTGTGTGCGCAGATCCACCCCCCCCCCCAAGCTATGATTCTCCCCAGCTGTGCCTGCCAGCAGTGGGCATAAAAACGCCGCCAGGATTTTTTCCCTGGCGTGGCTTCAATAGCTCAATACCCTGAGTTGCTGAACCCGCCACAAGTTCGCAATAAAGCCTGCTTCTAAAACTTAATTAATTGGGTCTTTGATTCTGTTTTCGAGTCCAAATAAACTTTTACACTGAGCCTCGAGAAGGCTTTGGGAGTCAAAATCCTCCCAGCCTCCAGGCAGCAGCGTCCCAGCCCCCTCCCAAATGCAGCCCGGGAAGGCAGGCACAGAGAGGCACATCAAGTCCCGCACACCAGCAAGAAACGGCGCAAAGACCAACACCAGCAAGAAACGGCGCAAAGACAGACACCAGCAAGAAACGGCGCAAAGACCGACACCAGCAAGAAACGGCACAAAGTCCGACACCAGCAAGAAACGGCGCAAAGACCGACACCAGCAAGAAACGGCGCAAAGACCGACACCAGCAAGAAACGGCGCAAAGACCGACACCAGCAAGAAACGGCGCAAAGACCGACACCAGCAAGAAACGGCGCAAAGACCGACACCAGCAGGAAACGGCGCAAAGACTGACACCAGCAAGAAATGGCGCAAAGACCGACACAAAAGGCTGGGGCTGCGGCAATACGCTACAAGCGTCCCCAGGGGCCTCCACCGTATTGGGTGGGGCGCCACTTGGATTGGCTCACCTAGGCCAGGTGAACTCAACCCAACAATTCTCCCAAGGGTGGTGAGGTGAAAGGAGCCCAGAGGGGCCCACAACCCGTGAGACCAGCATGGGAAGGCCCACTCCTGGGCCCGGCTTACCTCATAGCTTCCAGTCACACAGCACCGCTTCTGTTCGAACATCACCGCTTCTGTTGGACCTCACCTGGGGCAGGTGTGCCTCGGTCCTCGGCTCCACGCCAGAAACAGCTCACGCCGAGGCCTGGTTTGGGATCCTCTTGAGTTTTATGAGCGGTTAGGGAGGCGTGGTCGATGACGTAGTTCGACCTCATTGGCTGTATTGTTGAATTGAATTCACCTGGCCTAGGTGAGCCAATGTAGGTACAGCGCCCACCCAGGCATAGCTCCCCCTGCTGGCTGGAAACCTGAACTTCTGAGCATGCAGTGAGCCTCTACTTCATGAGCCGGTAGCTCAGACCTCTGAGCTTGTGTAATGGGCCTGCCAGTCCCTATGCTAGCTCCCTAACAGGTTTTCCAGCCAAAGGTCTGCCTTCTGGGGCTGTTCTACAGAAAGCACTTGGTTCCTGACCCCTACGCATTCAGGGTGGTGGATGCCCTTGCTTCCATGCTTGCTTCTATGTAATTCTGGAATGGTCCTTGTTTCACACGGTCGGCGAGGTCAGGAATTCTGGGCTGGTTGGCTACCAGGCACAAAATAAATAGCCAACGGATTGAAATCTCAACCCCTATATTGGTTTATTATGGACCACACAGACTTGTCTTCTGGAACTTCCCTCCTCAATTTCTGAACCCTTGAACTCCTTGCCACCTCTACGTGGAAAACAAGGATTCCAAACTCCGATCACCACATCTGCCTGCCCCCCCCAGTCCCTCTGTGGTCCCCCTTGTCTTCCAGAGGTGCATTGTCAACCAGCAAAGTCGGGCCTCTCCATTTCTCAGAAGCTGCAGATTGTTACGTGACATCACCCTGTGTTTAAATGTTAGTGATTATGCTATCTAAAAAAACAAATCTGAGCCAACTGGGGACAAACAAAACTCATTTCAAACACCAGCTCTGTCTCCCATAAGGTCCCGTGTACAACTGCTACAACACAACAGTGGGTCCTGCTGGGTCTCTACTATCATCTGGGAGGAAGGCTATTTATTACCGGGAATCCTACCTTGGTCCCTTGGTGTTAATTGCAGACTCACTGGGTGACGGATTGTATCTGACACGCACCATGTTTCCCGCAGCAAACACAACACTTTGTCAAACTCCGTTTGGTATTGCTCCATCCCTCCATCATTCTCCCTAATGACAAAAATAATTAACACATTCATATAAAAGCACAGGATGAGGAGAGCTTTAATTTATTCATCTAGTTCAGGGTCCTCCCTGTTATCAATATATGACAAGTTAATGTCATATATTAATTAAAAAGCAACAGTGAAGCAATTTAGGAAACTGAGGGATTGTCATGGGTCCTGGTTGTGACAGCATGTTTTGGGCATCATGGAAGATTACAGATTTGCCTTCTGTGGTATCTCATATCCATCATCCAAAAACTACCTGCTCTTAAGGGTAGAGAGAGTGAGCTTGTCTTTGAAAAAGGTGCCTGGGTCTCTTTTCCGGTTGCCGCAGCGCTAGGAACCATGAGTACCAAAGTCTCTCGCGACACCCTCTACGAGGCGGTGCGGGAAGTCCTGCACAGGAAGCAGCGCAAGCGCCGGAAGTTTTTGGAGACGGTGGAGCTGCAGATCAGCCTGAAGAACTACGACCCTCAGAAGGACAAATGCTTCTCTGGCACCGTCAGGCTTAAGTCCACCCCGTGCCCCAAGTTCTCAGTGTGTGTCCTTGGGGACCAGCAGCACTGTGACAAGCGAAGGCCGTGGAGATCCCTCACATGGACATCGAGGCGCTCAAGAAGCTCAACAAGAATAAGAAGTTGGTCAGAAAGCTGGTCAAGAAGTATGATGCCTTTTTGGCCTCAGAGACCCTGATCAAGCAGATTCCTCGAATTCTGGGCCCGGGCCTGAACAAGGCCGGGAAATTCCCTTCCCTGCTGACCCACAATGAGAACATGGTGGCCAAGGTCGACGAGGTGAAGTCCACCGTCAAGTTCCAGATGAAGAAGGTGCTGTGTCTGGCAGTGGCAGTTGGCCATGTGAAGATGACAGATGATGAACTCGTGTACAACATCCACCTGGCTGTCAACTTTTTGGTTTCGCTGCTGAAGAAGAATTGGCAGAATATCCGTGCTTTGTACATTAAGAGCACCGTGGGGAAACCCCAGCGCCTGTACTAAGCTACGGTTCAATAAACTTTATTGTTCCTGTTTAAAAAAAAAAAAAGAAAGAAAAAAGTGCCTGGGTTTGGTAGCTGCTCACAGGATAGCAGGTGTAACGTATTATGAGAATTTAACAAGGCTCTGAGAAGACGGTTATTGGAAGTTCTGGCTGGAGGGCAAGGCCATGACTCCTGAAAGATTCTGGATCCAAAAGTCAAGTCAGAACTGGATGCCACAGACTTTCTCAATCCAGCCCTCTTTGCCCCTCCCCTAAGGCCAATACATTTCTTTTTTTTTTCTTTCATTATTTATGTATTTATTTTAATCGTTTTATTGGGGCTCATAAGGCTCTTATCACAATCTGTACATACATCAATTGAGCAAAGCACCCTTATACATTCGTTGCACTCATCACTCTCATAATTCACCTTCCACTTGGGTTCCTGGAATCAGCTCGGTTTCCCTTTTTTTTCCCCCATCCCCCTCCCTCCCCGATCCCACCCCTGGTCCCTTGATAATTTATAAATAATTATTACATCTTATCTTACACTCCCCGGCGTCTCCCCTCACCCGCCTCCCCCTTGCCAATCTCCCAGAGAGGAGGTTACACATAGATCTCTGAGATCGGTTCTCCCTTTCTACATGCCCTTCCCTCCTGGTGTCGCCACTCCCACAGCTGGTGTTGAGGGGTTCGTCTGTCCTAGATTCCCTGTGCCTCCAGATCCCCACTGCACCGCTGTACATCCTCTGGTATAACCAGGTCCACAAGGCAAGGTAGGATTAGGGTCATGATGATTGGGAGGGGAGGAAGCGTTCAGGAACTAGAGGAAGGTTTTGAGTTTCATTGTTGCTACACTGAACCCTGAGTGGCCCATCTCCTCCTCACTACCCCTCTGGAAGGGGTGTCCAGCTGTCTACAGGTGGGCGTTGGGTCCCCATCATGCACTCCCCCTCTTTCACGGTGATGTGATTCTCACCACCACCCCACCTTTGATGTTGGAGACCTGGTCTCCTCTGTCCTTCATGATCACCTATGTTGGTGTGCTGCTTCCGTGTGGGCTCGGTTGCTTCTGGGCTAGATGGCCGCTTGTTTGCATTCAAGCCTTTAAGTCCCCAGACGCTATATCTCTCAGTAGCCGGGCACCATCCGCCTTCTTCACCACACTTGCTTATGCACACTTTCGTCTTCAGCCATTATGTGAGAGAGGTGATCACACAATGATTGATTTTGTTCCTTTGTATCTGCTACATGGTCCATTCAACACCTTGTATTCGCTTAGGCCGTGTGCTTCTTCTCTGTGGGCTTTGTTGCTTCTGAGCTAGATGGCCGCTTATTTGCCTTCAAGCCTTTAAGACCCCAGACGCTATATCTTTTTTTGATAAGCCGGGCACCATCAGCTTTCTTCACCACATTTGCTTACACACACGGCTGTCTTCAGTGATCATGTCGGGAAGATGGGTATCCTGCAATGGCTGCTTAGCAGGGTGAGGTGCTATTGTATTGGGGGATTATGCATGAGGAGACCCAATGTCCATCTGCTACCCTACTACTGAACCTATAAATATATGCATATAAATCTATTGCCCCCATAATCATAAATATGTTTACATATGTACATGTCTGTATTTAGGCTTCTCTGTATGCACTTTGCCTCCTACTCCTTTCCTCTATTTCCTTTCGCTTTCCTCCCGACCCATTACCATGTTTAGCCTTCATTCTGGATTCAGTAGTTCCTCTCAGTTACCTTGCTCTTGGTCACTCCCTTCCAGTCCTCCCCTCCCCTCCCTCCTCTGGTTTTGAACCATTCGCTGTTCCCTTGTCCCTGTGTTGGGCGACACCTCCTCCCTTCCCCTACCTCCCACGCTCTCATGTCCCTCCAGGACCGTTGGTCCTGTTGTTTTCTTCTCTCATTATTTGTCCAGCCTATCTTGTCTAGGTGGACCTGCTGACATAGTAATACGTGCATACAAATGGATATGACTTTGACTGCGCCCAAGTGGCCCATAAGAACATGGCTTTGACAGAAGCAACATCGACACGCTGATAAGCAGAAAAGCCACTAGCATACAAAATTTACTGGGTAAAAAAACAAAACAAATTTAAAAAGACTAAACAAAAAGATAGCAAATATTAAAAGAAAAAATTGCTAGTAGTTCAAGGTCCTTTCATTGGCCTTTAGGAGTGTTTTCTAGGTGTAGCTTGTGAGGCGCCACGTCCTGGCCCAGAAGACCATCCTTTCTACTCCCTCGGGCTCCCTTTGCTCTGCTTCCTCCGCTGCTCCACTGCATGTCCCCAGTGTTTGCCTCAGTGTGGCGGGGTCAGCTCAGTTGCCCATCCCCCATTGTGTCTCAGGTGCTGTCCCGTGTAGGGCCATGTGTTGGTGCAGGATGTCATATCTCGTAGTGTGGTCAGCTGAATGGTCCTCTCTGTATGATGGGCTCTTCTAGCTGGTCTATCGACTTTGGGCTTGGTGGACCCAGGTGTACTCCACTATGTCCTTTCTCCTTCTTTTGTTTCAGCTTCCTTCTGGATGTGGTGTGGTGGGTCAGTTCCTTTCCCACTCCAGACAATCTATTTTTGTTTTCTGTGGTATTCCCTTCGAGTGTGGGGGTCGGCCTAATTCTGGTTTGGGCCGGCTTGTCGTCCAGCCTCTTTGTGTAGACCTCTGTACTTTGCGTTGTCCTCCTTGTTTGGTGTGTCGTGTTGGGGTCCGTATGCATGTTCCAAATCTGTGGGGACATAACCGATACTCTCCCCCGGGTGGGTTAGTACCCTGCCCCCCCCCATACCATCCATTCGGATTCTCCCCCTCCCGGTTCTCCCTCTCCCTACCCCACTACCCCTTCTTTATGCTGGGCTCTTATGTACCTCCCTAGGTGTGGCCTGTCCTCCCTCCAACTATCTATGCTTCCTCCCGTTTATTGTGGGATGGATGTTTATTCTTCTATTTCTGTCATGCTGATTGTACTTATCTCAGGGGACTCATGTTGTACCTGTCCCTTTGGGTCTGGCTTACCTCGCTTAACATAATTCCTTCCAGCTCTTCCCATGAAATAACGTGTTTCATGTGCTCATCGGTGCTTTTCAGTGCTGCATAATACTCCATTGTGTGTATGTGCCAAAGTTTGCTAATCCACTCGTCTGTCGATGGAAACTTAGGCTGTTTCAAAGTCTTTGCCATTGTGAATTGTGCCGCAATAAACATTGGAGCGCATATGACTGGTCGTGTTTTATTTGCTGCTTCAACCGGGTATATGCCCAGTAGAGGGATGGCTGGGTCATGAGGTAGATCAATTTCCATTTTCTTTAGGTATCGCCAGATTGCTTTCCACAGTGGCTGTACAAATGTACACGACCACCAGCAGTGGAGGAGGGTTCCTACTTCACCACAGCCCCTCCAACACTTGTTGCTCTCTGATTTACTGATCTGGGCTAGCCTCAGGGGTGTTAGGTGGTATCTCATGGTTGTTTTGATTTGCATTTCTCTTATGGCAAGGGACTTCGAGCACTTTCTCATATGTTTATTGGCCATATTGATCTCCTCTCTAGTGAAAGTTCTTCTCATTTCTTTTGCCCACTTCCTTAGGGGGTTAACTGTTTTCCTCTTTTTGCAGGTCACGATGGTGTTGTAGATTTTAGTAATGAGCCCTTTGTCTGATGTGTCATTACTAAAAATCTTCTCCCAGTCTGTGGGTTGCCTTGTCACCCTCTTGGCAAAGTCTTTCGAGGTGCACATGCATTTTATTCTTATTAGATCCCATTTGTCGATTTCCAATTCACCTGTGTGTGTCCCCTTCCCTGTTGCAGTGAGCCTATGTGCTCCCTGGGCCAGTACGCTGAGATTAGTCCCGATTCCCTCCTTAATGGTCCTGATGGTTTGGGGTTTGACTTCTAGATCTGTGATCCACCTTGAGTGTATTCTTGTGCATGGGGTGAGGTAGACGTCTTATTTCAACTTTCTACATGTGGATATCCATTGTTTCCAGCACCACTTATTAAAGAGGGCATCTGCTTCCCACTTGACATTTTTGGGACCGACCCTTGTCGAAGATCAGTTGTCTATATGCTGATGATTTTACTCCTGGGCTTTCTATTCTTTTCCACTGGTCTGAGTGTCTATCATTGTGCCAGTACCATGCTGTTTTGACCACTGTAGCTGTGTAGTAGGCATTGAAATCAGGTAGGGCGAGTCCTCCAATTGTGTCCTTCTTCTCGAGGAGTTCTCTGCTAATTCTGGGTTTCTTCCCTCTCCATATGAAGTTGGTGGTCAGTTTTTCCAATTCTTTGAAGAAGGTTGAGGGTAATTGGATTGGTATAGCAGGCCAATACATTTCTAAGGGTTATGGATTCTACTTCAGAATCGTTCTCAATCTCAATCCCAGGGCCCTCTTCACCATTGCTGGCTAGACCTGTTCACCTCTTGCCATATGTGTGTGTGTGTGTGTGTGTGTGTGTGTATCACACACACACACACACACACACATATGGGTTTATTGTAAGTCTGGGTCTGTAGGTTTCTCGGGTGGGAAATGTCTCGGTCCTTGGCTACACACTAGAAAGAAATTCACACCAAAGCCTGGTTGGTGATCCGAGTGGGTTTATATACAGGAGAGAAGAAGGTTCCGGCGTTACAGTTAACTGAACACGGGCACCCTTATGACACTGCACACCCAGCCCTGCTGAGCGGAAGGCAGAGAAGCAGCTGAAGGGAAGGTTCCAGCCTTTTAAGGGCTTTCAGCTGTGAGGCGTCAATTAAGCTCTCCTGGCTTGGCCTTGAATTGGTGCATGCCCTTTAGCCTGCATTGGCTTCCAACCTCCTGTAGGGGGCCCCCTAAGCATGGAGAGGAACAACCCCTTGTCTTGCTACCTAACAGGTCTACATTCCTGTATGGTTACATTGAGATGGAAGTAGCCCCTTTAGACAGCCTGTGAGGTTCACCAGGAGCCACAGGCCCCAGCGTTCCCTGTTACCACCTTAAACCTTAAACTACTGTTGGAGTTTATATTATTTGTGCGGGTCTGTGGACATGGAATGTTTCCATGCCAGACCCTGAAGTTGCACAAATAAGCATCCAGAACAGAACTCATACAGGCTCTAATAAGATGCTCAGATGCTTCTTGCTAGGATGAGAATTCATCGAAGTTTGTGAGCAGTTCAGATCTTGTAAGGGAGAACAGGTCAGTAGTGTATCCAGAGAAGAGAGCAAAGGTCAGGGGAAAGGGAGGAGGCCCACAGACATCTGTGCTCTGTGTTTGGCCACAAGACAAGAAACCAGGTCTCCCTGAAAAAGAAAGCAGAACAGCAAGTCCCTCGGAACTAGGACATCTTTAAACCTGACCTATACAACACTCGGCTCAGGGAGGCGCCTTGGAAAACCGTAAAAGCCCGAAAAGAGGGACAAGGAGGAAGCCCAAGTCTTTGGTTTTCCCTGCTGTGCTTTCAGTGTTGAAATGTCTGTGCACGGAGCCTTTGAAATTTCAGAATCAGAGAGTGGATTCATAAGCCAAGCTCCTGCTTTATTCTTCAATGCATTTTAGCCCAACTCCTCCTTGGTGACACATGTAACAGAAATTCTGGACTTAGGAGCCACTTGGTCCTTGGACACTAGGAGATTACAGTGGAATCTGAAACAGGGCTCTAACCACCAACTGGACTGGCCTAGGAAGCCCAAGTATTCAGTCTCCCAAACACCAACCTCCCGTTGCTCTTCATCTGCCTCCACCTTGTTCAGCTTTAGTTGTCCGTGGAAGCGTTTGGCACCCATCTGATGCTTCAGAACCCAGAAAGGAGGAAAGGTAAAACTGGGATTCAAATGAAACAAGATGTGCCCGGGGCTCCTCGTGGCATTTGTCACCTTCAGTTCCCTCTTCGGACGCAGATGTGGCAAGGTTCACAAACAAGCTTTACCAGAAAGAACAGCCTGCTTCCAAGTGAGAAAAAGCCCTTTACACATGAGTTCCTGAGGTCAGCCCAGCCCTGTGCGCCACCCACCCCTCCCAGAGTCCCCTGCTCTCCGGCGAAGCATTAAAGCAAGTGGAAGCAGAGATTTGCTCAGAATAAAAAATCATTTTTCACAATAGCATGCCACATTCTGGATGGCAATCACGGCTGCACAAACCGTATCCATCCCCAGTCATAATGTTGCCGCCTCAGTGACCACACACACACATTGTGTGGCGAGACTCAGAGTCTATTCCATTTGTGATCAATTGTTTCCTCCCTCTCCACACTTTGCACTTAGGAGACATGCTCTCTGGAGGCGGTTGAGGCTTGTCTTGTGGCCAATAATCATCTCCTACGCCTTCCTTTCCAGTCACTAATTTGATGTCTTCACTCAAAGAAATGCCCATAAGTTGAGGTTTCAGAGGAGAGCTCCTTGAGCTCCCCAGACAACAAGGGGGCCGAGTGTCACCGTCATTATCCTGAGCTGGGAGGGAACACTAGTGTTCCGGAGGCTGGGAATCCGTCACTGCCTGCCCATCGCACAGACAGAGCAGATGCGGTTATAATTGCTTCTAGACGTCCTGCCATGCTCAGTTGAACGTCAAAGCCATAAACGCTGCCCGACTACAATAAAACTGGAGTACGCAGACATTTCTGCATCATTGCCGGGTGAAAATACACTGAGTGGAGTTGGATGAGATGGCAGCAAGCGCTTAAGGAGGGGGTGCTGTGGGAATACCAACAAGATGACTGCCAGTCTCCGTTTCCTCCTCTCGTCTGCTTTGTGTTTTCTTTCAGGACCAGAAGAAATGATGCATATGTAAGGATAAAAAATTTTCCATTTCCAGAGGAGTTTTCCACCCCCCAATCTACCCGCAGCCTCCTTTGAGCAAGCCAGTAAAAGCTTTTTTTTTTTTTTTTTTTTTTAAACCTGCCTTCTCACTATGGCAATTTCCAGAGCTGCTATGTGACTGTGTTTTAAAGTCCCCCTTAGGATCCAGAGTGCAATCCATATCACAAAGGCATCCTCCCAGTCCCAAATAGCAATGCGACCTCAATTCAGAAGGTTGTTCTTGTTTCCATAGACCCAGAATGGAGTTTAAGCTGTTGATCTTGACTGTGGTTGTCGCGTCAGCCTCTCATGGGCACCTCATGGGCAGTGGAGCAAACTGTGCCTATCTGTGCTACCACCAGGACTGGGAGAGGAAGCCAACAGTGGTGGGCCATAGGTCAATGTGTGGATGGGGATGATCAGGTCTTTCTTCATTATTCTGTTTCAGTCTGGAAACACCACTGAAGCCTGCTCAGTGTCATAGCAACACACAAACCTTCACTGACAGTCTGGGGCACATTGGCTGCAAATCAAACCCGGGTCTTCCCGGTGAAAGTCGATGAGAGGTCTACCACTGAAGCACCGTGGCCCTCACCTCAAACCAGGGCAGTCATTTCCGGAGTTCAAACCAGACCACAATGCAGGATGACTGAGATTGCCACCAGAATCTGATACTGATGCAGAAAAAAACCTAACTACCATTTTATTGACTCCCAATAGGACAAAGATCTGCCCCTTTGGGGTTTTGAGACTTTAAATCCTTACAGCAGGGGTCGCAACCTGTGGGTCGCGACCCCTTTGGGGATCAAATAACCCTTTAACAGGGGTCATCCAATTCATAACGATAGCAAAATTACAGTTATAAAGTAGCAATGAAAATAATTTTATGGTTGCAGGTGACCACAACATGAACTGTATTAAAGGGTGGCGGCATTCAGAAGGTTGAGAACCATTGCCTTACAGAAATAGACAACCTCATATTTCTCCCACGGAGGGGCTAGTCAGTTCAAACCCCTGACCTTGCGATTAGCAGGTTAATGCATAGTCCACTACACCACCAGGGCTCCTAATGATATAATAAGAGATACTATTGTTAGATCACTCGTGGGAGAAATATACCTCAGTCCTTGGCTTCGCGTGAGAAAGAATTCACTCCGCAGCCTGGATTGTGATCCAAGTGAGTTTTTTGAGAGAAGAAGTTTCAGGTTTACACAGGCACCTCAGGGCCCCTCACCCCTGCACAGCTTGCCTAGAAGCTGCTGGAGAGAAAGTCACTACGTGGGCTCCAGGATCCTGCCTTTTCTTTCTTTTCTTAAATCGTTTTATTAGGGGCTCATACAATTCTTATCACAATCCATACATACATCAATTGTGTAAAGCACATTGTACACTCACTGCCCTCATTATTCTCAAAACATTTGCCTCCACTTAAGCCCCTGGCATCAATCGAGTCATCATTTTTACCCCTTCCTCCCCACTCCCCCATCCCTCAAGAAACCTTGATAATTTGTGAGTGGTGATAGTGGGAGGGTAGAGGGAGGGTGGATTGGAAAGAGGAAACCGATTACAAGTATCTACATGTGACCTCCTCCCTGGGGAACGGACAACAGAAAAGTGGGGGAAGGGAGACATCGGAGAGGTCAAGATCCTGCCTTTTCAATTCCTCCACAGGGAGGCATGGTTGATGGTCCTGGTCAACCCCATTGGCTGGATTGAATTCACCTGGCTCAGATGGGCCAATCCAGGTGTAACACCCACCTAGGTGTACCACCCCTTCCTGGCCGGAAGTTTGAACCTGAGCATATGTAATGGATGACCCACTCCCTATGCTAAGCTACCTAACAGTATTTGCAAGATGCCGAGCAATGTTCTAAGCTTTTTGTATATAATAATTCAATTATTTCACTTAAGAAGCCTATGTGTGGACTCTATTCTTGCCTCATTTTACAGATGAAAAATCAGTGGCACAGGATGATAAAGTCATGAGCCTATGACCACACAGTGAGGAAGTGGAAAGGAGAGATTTGAACCCAGGCTGCAGAGTCCATGCCTTGGGTGCCTACAGCGCCACATAGGACACAGGAAAGCATGGAGCAGACTCGGCGTAAGACCTAGCATGTATGTGCTAGGACTGCATGAGAGTAGCTGCTACTCAGATCCAGAAGAGAATACAAGGCTATTGCAAAAATTATTTTTTCCAAGAGAGGGTGGAATTCTGCATCTTGTGCGAAATCCCCCAACCTGCACATGGCACAGCTACTTCAGAAGGTTCCCAACAATGTGTGCTGTGTGGCAAACCTAACTGAGCTCAGGGGGAGCTGGTCTGTGGGTTATGTTACCCAGAAGGTGAGCAGTTTGAACTCACCAGCCACCACTCCAAGGGAGAAAGAGAAGGCTTTCTGCTCCCATGGACTTACAGTCTTTGAAGTGGCAGGGAGCATTTCCATGCAGCCTATGATTAGGATCTAGGAGGGTGAGGGTGGATGGAGTTGGTTGAGACCTGGCTTCAGGGCATTTCCCAGAAGGGCTTCCTGCAGTGACTCTGCCTTCAGGAATGTCTGGTGACCCTGAGGGCAGCAAAGTCCTAAGCACACTCAGGCAGTGGTTCTCAACCTTCCTAATACAGGTCCTCTTGTTGTGGTGACCCCCTGACCATTAAATGATTTTCTTGCTACTTCATCACTGTAATTTTGCTACAGTTATGAATTGGACGAGCCCTGTGAAAGGGTCATATGACTCCCAAAGGGGTCGCAACCCACAGGGTGAGAACCACTGCACTAAGGGTTCCCCTTCCGGGCAGCTCTACCAGTGTCTGATGTGCATAGTTCTGTGAGGTGAGAGAAATGAACTTAGTGTCTGCTTCTGGTGACAGTTGATGTGGGTGGGCTTTCTCCCTATGTCAAATCCCTCTCAAGCCATTTGTCACCACAACAGAGGGAGCCACACACATAAAGCAAGAAGAGGAGGCAGCATAGCAGGACGGTAAGCAGAACAAAGATTGAATAAGCACAATTCATTTCAATCATGAATCGGGTGCCCTTGAGATGTGAGGAAGACCCCAGTCTAGTGACATTAGATCAGGTTTAGGGATTGAGTGACGGGACCCTCTTGGCTCCCCTCAGCCCCTATCTTGCTTTCCCATTGACCCTGCCCCTTACATCGTGATTGGTCCTTATTCCAGCATGATGGTTGGTTTCATAATCACAACATGTGGGAATGTGTTAGTCGATAGGTTATACAGGCACAGTCTCTGGAATGGGTAAGTGAGGAGGTGTGACTGGTGACATGACTGGTGGAATGGATCATGTGAAGTGATTTGAGATCGTTGTTCAGACCTGATAGGTCATCCAGGCCTCTAGTTGATCCTGGCAGTACTCTAGTTTAAGGAAACAGAATGTTAGGCATTTAAGTCATATTTAAGCTTAAATTTTGAGCAATAGGCTGTGGCTCACAGTGAGAGTCTATGTGGAGACCCTAAATCCATTTTGAGGGGCCACACATTCAGCCACCATTGAGTTCTTTCCTACTGCTGACCGGCAGTGGAAAGCTTGCGTCCACTCCCCGGGCCAGACTCAGCGATATACGGTCGTGTGCACATCCCAATGAAGGTCCCGCTCATGCTCTCACAGGCCCTCCCGCAACTCCATGAATTGATCCGTCTTCAGGGACAGTTTTGTGACAAAGGTGTTTGTTTTCCATGTCTCATTTAAGCTTTCAGGAGCTCAGGTGGTGATGCTGGATAGTGTTGGACTATTAACAGCAAGATCGCTGGTTCGAAGCCACTAGTCATTCCACAGGAGAAAGATGAGGTTATTGCTTCCTGTAAAGGTAGCAACTTCAGGATCCCTACACAGAGTCACTATGAGTCAGAGTCAGCAGGACAGAATGAGTGTCATTTTATTTAAGTAACTGTGGCTGTGGGTCCTTCCGACACCATTGGGGCCTCATGCGGATGCTCTCCTTCATCCAGAACAGCGGTTTGTGCCTTTTTCTTGTGTAAAACATAGCAAAGGAGTTCCTAATAAAATAAAGTTGAATTGGGAGTCTTTTTTCCCTCAAACAAAGTAAATCCATAAATAGAAATGAGACTATGGTGCTAATAACCAGTTGGAGAGTTGAGAGAGCTGAACTCTCAATCCTGGTAGAAACCCATTGTGACTTTAAAAACTTGCTCAAGGTCATCCATAGCCTATGAGGTTGAGTTGAGCAGACACAAAACAGATGTGTTGGGGAGTAATTGTGTACATTAAGTAAACAATTTATCTTTCTAAAGATTCTGTCTAAAACTTACTTTAAATAGTAAGTTTTCCCCTGGGCTAGGGAAAGGTCAGGGAGCTTAACCCCCTAGTATCCACCCCCTCTCAGCATTCATCATGTTAGGCCAGAGGAGCCAAATCACACCCACTACCCAGGGAGCACTGCTTCCAAAAGCCCATTGCCTGTGCCGGGGCAGAGGGCAGGTACCCGGACCAGAAATGCTGACAGAGTGGAACCAGCGGGCTCAGCCCCCAGCTTCCTGAGAGAGCAGCTGTGATGGTTCACTTTTGGACAAATGTCAATGCATGACTTGGGCAGCACGAAAAGCAGATGTGCAGAGGTTGTTCGCTGTATTCCAGAAGTTCACACACTCCCCGCAGGCTCTTTGGTGGCTTCCACCTTCAATCCCAAAAGGCCACTGCCGTCCAGTGGATTCCAACCACAGTGACCCTATATGGAGTTTTCAAGACTGTAAATCTTCATGGGAGCCAGCAGTCTCATTGTCC
This sequence comes from Tenrec ecaudatus, assembly GCF_050624435.1. Lineage (NCBI taxonomy): Eukaryota > Metazoa > Chordata > Mammalia > Afrosoricida > Tenrecidae > Tenrec > Tenrec ecaudatus. The sequence continues at coordinate 429,752 of NW_027458900.1, forward strand.
CCCTTGGGACAGGGAGCTAGCAGCCCGTTTCACCTCCAGGACCCCTTCCTCTCTAATTCTGGATCCAGTCCCTCCAAATATCCTGCCCTGCCCTTGTCTAGGCTTCTTAAATGCGTTCCATGCTGCTTATGTTAGTCTGGGTGCCTTAGCGAAACAAATCCACAGAAACGCGTATGTATAAGAGAGAGTTTTATGTAAAGGGTGAGTGCACATCAGGAAAACATGCCCGCATTTGCTTATGCACCCGCTTTGTCTTCAGCGATCATGTCGAGATAGGCTGGTGGCTTCTTCCATGTGGGCTTTGTTGTTTCTTAGTTAGATGGCCCCTTGTTTATCTTCCAGTCTTTAAGACCCTGGACACTATATCTTTTGATAGCCGGGCCCAGGGTGCTTAACCACTACACCACAAGGGTTCATTAGCTTGTGACTTATCTCCTGCCATTCACACTAGATGCTCAAAATAGCAGGAAACCAGGTTTCTCCTTTGTGGCCACACCAGGTACTGACAGAACCAAGAACAGAGAAATGCTTAGTTATATATCTTGACTATCATTAGCATATTATATGCCTGGCAATATGTAAGCCTTCGCTCCTCTGACCTCTCACAGTCTCGGTAAAATGAAGCTAATAAAAGTAGTGCTCTCACAAGCTTGGTAGGAGATTAAACAACTCACATAAGGGTACACAGCCTATCAACGAGGAGGCGAGATGAGGCAGTGTGTGGCTGCTGAACCCACACCCTTCACAACACCTGCATTAAAATGACTGAGGGCTATGAGGAACCAGACAGAAGCAGATTCACACCCCATATTGAGTCAATTTAACTGCCTATTGTGCCTGACCCTTCTATCTCTGATCTTAGAAATGGGGTTAACAACAACAAAACACTGTAGAAGAAATGTCCAGCAGATGACAGGCACGCGATTAAACAACAAAAAATAAATCACTTAAGTTGAAATTCGAACTCCTGGAAACCCCTCACACACGTGCAGAAAAGGATTGAGCCCCATGTGGTGTTTCCAGTGCCCCCGTCCTTCCCCCCTAAAATGAGCATTTGATAAGGAAATGCCTGGATTGTTCCAAGCCCAAGACTGTGGAGAACTAAAGGAAAACCCAGCATTATGAATCTTTGAGCACAGCCCTGCTGGGAAACCGCCCTGCAGTCACTTGTTGATGACTGGAGGAGGGACAAGAGTAGGGAGAAGAACGAGGACTGAATGTGACACATAAGCAGGGATGGCCTACATTCCATAAAGGAAAAAACTCAAGGTCTGCTTTTCTGGTGCCGGAAAGTTAAAACCCATCTGGTGCAGTTGAAAAGGTGTGTGTGTGTAGTGGGGGGGGGGGTGTTAGGGAGGAGGGGCGATGAGTCCAAAGGATGAACTCCATCTGCAATTGTGTCCTCAACTGCTTTCCCCTGCTAGCCACACGATATTTGTGGCTGGCCTGCCCTGCTTTTGTTATCAAGCCCAGAGAGGGCAAGAGACTAGCTCGAAGCCACACTGCAAGTTGGCAGTAGAATCAGGCTGAGAACTCTGGATGCTTAGAAAGCTTCACACAGACCTGAGAAAGTACCAAGGGAAGACCTGTTCGCTAACTGGGCAGCACTCACTGCATGCCAGCGCTGTTCCAGTGCCCCAGCCAGGGCATTGCTCCCTGTGTCTGTGTGTCTTCAGTGATGCACACAGGTGACGGATTGGCTTTTAATAGCATGCTTGGAAGGTTGAGGCCACCCAGCGGCACCTAGAAAGAAGGGCCTGCAAATCTACTTCAGACCAAGCAGCCTTTCCAGACCCTGGGGAGCACAGTTCTTCTTGGACACACAAGGAGGCCAGGAGTTGAAGTTGATTCCATGATGTAGTTGATTCCATGGTTCCCGGTTGTAGCTATACCTAGAGTCACATCCACATTCATGTTTATATCTCTTCACTCCATGGGGTGTTCATGGCTCCAACTCTTCTGAAGCAGACCACCAGGATTTTGTTTAAGAGGCCTCCGGATAGGTTTGAACTGCCAACCTTTTAGTTTGTAGCTGAGTGCTAAACAACTTGTGCCATGCAGGGTGCTAAGCTCAGAAACTCAGTCGGTGCTTCATGATCTCAGTTGGAATTATAGAGAGGGTCAGTGATGACCCATTGACTGCTGGGTAATTGTTGATGTAGTCTCCCTGTGCAGACATGTAAAGTACCTGAAAACTTAAAATCCAACTCATTGAGTGCATCATCCTGCCGTGCGCCAGCCCAGCAGCATGCTCTGCTGGGGACATTTGGCCATGCCTGGAGACATTCTGAAGAAGGGAGTCCCACTGCCATCCTAGTGCAGGGAACAACACAGCCCCACAAGAACGATGTTGGCCAAAATGTCAGCAGAGCTGCCACTGGGAAAATGGTCTAGTCCAAGCGCTGACCTTCGTAGAGGAAGAAAGCCAATCCAGAGCAGCTAAGTGACCTGCTGTGGGTTGCACAGCCTGATTCCAAGCCCAGTACTATACCCAAAGCTGTTACCACGCCCAAAATTAAACAGCAATAGCTGCCCAAAGGCCTCTTAGTTTGAGGACCAAGTAAGACAGTAAATGAGAAAGCCCTTTGACAAATGTGGCATGCTGCACAAACATGAGATGTTATTACCCAGGATCTTTTGATATATGTAAATAGATCTTGTACCAGGTCAGTTAATTTTCCAACTGCTCTATCTGAGCTTTCAGATGGCAGCACCTCTGTCCAACCCAGGAAAGGACTCCTGTGCAGGCTGAGCAGCCCTGGAAAGCCTCATGCCTGGCTTCTCCCACCCCTCAGCTAATCTCCAAGTGATTAATAAGGGCTCTCACTATGTTGTGCCTCCCAGCTGACAGATACTAGGCTATCAAAGCATTCGTATCACCTCCTTGATGCCTGAGGAGGAATATAGTTTCATGTGTGAGAGTGCCCCAACCCGCGGGACTCAGTTATTCGAGGGGTTCCAAGGAGGACCCAGCCTGAAAGAGAAACGGGCGAGAGAGAGGAGCGAGACCAAGCAGATTCTTGTCAAGGTCTGAGTTTATTGCTACACAAGCCTCTCTATAAAGGGTGAGACAAACAAGGGAGTTCAAAGGGGAGATAAAAAAAAAGGAAGGGCGGGGGTGTAGAGCACACAGGGCAGGCGGCCGCAAGTCTGCAGTTGGAATGTCCGGTGCTGGAGCAGACAAGGGTGGGCCATCTGGTGTGTGTCAGGGTAAGATAAGGTTGAGGTGACGTGGCTTTAGCCCTGCTGGGCAGGCAATATGGCCTTGGTTTTGTCAGGCTGATTATGCCCGGTTCCCAACATGAGAGAAGCCAGGAATATCTCCTCTCACAACTGTGCAGCAAACGAGATCAGATCTCCCAATCTGATTTTCAGCCCTCCTGTCTTTCCAAGTGAAGTGGATGGTCCATTTCACATTGTCTCAAGTCTTTGCACATTGCATGCCAACATTGCGACACAGGGCGCGGCTGTGGGTCTTAGTAGACAAAGCCCCCACCCAGAACCCTGCCCTCAGAGCTCCTTGGTCACCCTGCACAACGCAGGTCCAGGCCGGGCTCCACACTGCAAGGCGATCAACCCTGACCCTCCAGTGTGGCCGTCCTCACACGCTCCCACATCCACCTAGAAGGACTGGAGATGAGAGATTCCGGAAGCTCCCTGCCTCATCTGCCTCCCTCCCCAGAGCGACAGAGCAACTGTAACTGATTAGGCAGGATGCAGCCTCGTTCCCAGTCCCCACCCTCTCTGGGAAAGCAGGGATGTCTGGCACCTCATCCAAGGCCTTTCCCCTGTGATCTCATTACTAAGGAGCTGCTCCTCTACCGCCCACCTCCATCACCTCATCTACATATGGGGGAGATGAGTATGTCTTCTTTGCTGCTCCTTCCCTGAGTCCACCCCAGGAGCTCCCTGAACAGATCAACAATCACTTCTCATTACACCTGCAGCAGCCGTCAGATACTGCTGAACAGAGACAGGCGCCTCCCCTGCTGCTGCCAGGCTCCAGTGCACATGTGCACACACACGTGCACACACATTGTACAGGTACACTCACATGGACACACAAGCATGCACACCCATGTGCACAAACTTTGTTCAGAGGTGGGAATTCTGCCCATTTTAGCCTCTAATATTGCAATCAGAGAGTGATAGAACAATGAAAGATGAAGGTGGATGAAGGAAGATCTATTTATTCCCTTACTTGTTACATAACCATTCAGGGCTCTTTTTTTATCCGTACAAACACACCACCACACCATCAACAATCATCAAGTAGATGTCATGTGCAGTGCTGCCCTATTCAAGGCGGTGCTGAGAATGTGAGGAGGATTCTCTCTAAAGCACAGCTCTGAGGAAGTCTGTCTCCTTCGCACTTTTACACACACAGGGTGAGGAGCCTGCAGGAGGCTCCGTGCGTTGGGTGAAGCCACACGATGAGTGAGGAGACCGAGTGTGTAGCCAGGGGAGTGAGAGCGCAGAGTTCACCACTTCACCAGCATGCTGGTGTGCACAATCGATGAAAGGGTGGCTGCCAGCAGCAGGACAGAAAAAAAGTAAAGCATGTAACTTGTGGTTTTATCTCTGGCTTACTTCCAAAAGGAATTGTTTTTGTTGTTCTAAAAAGCTTTATACCGAGAAAAAAAAAGAAAGAAAGAAAGCTTTATACCTCTATAAAAACAAAAGGCTACTGCTGTCAAGCACCTTCAGACTCAAGCCAGAGGAGAGCTCTCCCAGTGGGCTTCCAAGCTGAAAATCTTCACAGAAACACAGTACCTCCTGTGGAGTAGCTGGTTGGTTCAAGCCAGCAACCTGGCAGTTAACAAGTACGTCCCTTGTACCTGTAATACCTGTATAAAGTGTATTAAATATGAACTACTCCTGGTGTATAATTTTAAATTGAATTATTGTGCCTGGAACTTTTTTTTTAATAGCTAAGAATGGTGAAATGAGACTCCTTTAGATGTTATGATAAGAATACACACTACACAGGGCTTGGACCCAACCCAGCTTAATTCAAAGGAAGGCAGATTTATTTTCTTCTGCTTCCCAGAAGGTTCCCCAGCAGAACGTGTGTTAAACAAAATTGTTTAGCTATGGAAAAGAGCAATCTCCTCTTGGGAAGATCCTGGTAGAAGGGGGCTTTGGTTACATATCCAGCTCAACCCAGCCCCAGAGGCCTCGTCATGTTTTATTTTGTTTTGCCCTTGACACTGATTGTCTTGGGAACTGTGGCCCCCGAGCAATGGCCAGGAAGTCAGGTCTTCTTGATGTAAATCCTCTAATATCCCCTACAATGATTTTCAGTGCCAATGGTAAGGCCCGCCCAGTGGCTGCCACATGCCCCTGAGCAAACACGTCAGAGCAGATGAGAGCATGAGACAGCATTTAAGAGAACGGTAGGCTGGCCTTGACTTAGCTGTTTGGCCTCTCCTCAGAAGTCACTTGTGACACTGACTGTCATGGGTTTCATTAAGAACAAGTCTATCTCTACCAAAGAAAACTGCAAGGTAAGAGGACTTTCAGCTCCAGCTACATATGTCTCCAAACTTACTTACATATTGTCCTGTTTTCAGAAGAAAAAAAATTTACTCAGTGCCTCCCGGGCAAATAAAAACTTTGGTACTACAACCTACAATCCCAGATAAAGTGTAGGTATCTGCTTTGGCAGCTCCCCTGGATCGAGCTGCTCCGGTAGCTCTCCACAAAAACCCTGTGAAGAGATGATCAGGCAGGATAGCCTAGTCTGTTCTTCAGAAAGAAGCTACCCCTGAAACCTCAGTGGCTTAAAATCTAGAAGTTTATTTCTTGTTCATGCAAATTCTGACGCTGGAAGGGCAATTCTACAGGGTGTTTGTCCTGCACACCGTCCGTCAGTGATTCGGGCTGCTTCACAAATATGGTGCCACCAGATCAAAAGGTGGATTCCAGGTCATCACAGAAGAGGAAGAGAGAAGTGGGGGTTGTGGATCAGTCTTTACATGCTTTGACACTTTAGTTGACATAGATCGCTGGATAGGGCTGCTTATATAAAGGTTATCAGTTCAAACCCACCTAGCTGTACCACAAAAGGAAGGGGTCATCTGCTTTCATAAAGGGTACAGCCTAGACAACCTCATGCAACAATTGTACTCTGTACCACAAGGGGTGAGCATGAGTCAGAACTGACTTGAAGGCAACAGGATTTGGGGTGTTTTTGTTTGTTTGGTTGGTTGGTTGATTGGTTTGGTTTGCTGAGTGGGAGGTGGTTCTACCTACAGCATATTAATCTGAAGTAGTCACTTTAGGTTTTTTTGTTTGTTTTTTGAGAGATGTGGAAAAGCTCATTGGCTTTAATGGGGAGTTAACTCTGCCGCAGACGGCCTCCTCAAAATTTCCCTCCCGCTTCATAAACTAGCAGAGATTTTCAATGAAGGAGCCTGCAGGCACCCGCTGGACATCTCCTTGCAAGGTCAGTCCTTTGGAGCCACTGGGAGGGAGAAAAAAGAGACTTCTATTCCTGTAAAGAATTCCAGCCCCAGAAATCCTCAGGGGGCAATTCTGCCCTGTCCTCTCGGGTCGCTATGAGTCCGAATTGAATTTATGGCTATGAGTTGAGTTTTAATTCCATTCACTTACTGCTATTGACAGGTTGCTAGATTAGGGCTTGTCTTCCCAAATGCCAGCACTAAACGAAAATGAGCTGTCCGGGCCACAACAAAGGGGTTGGAAATAAATCAGGCACACTCATTAGATACCTATGGCAAAATTCAGAACTGAGCATGCTCTGACCCAAGTCATGTAGACCCAGGTGGAAGGTCCACCTGGTCATACAGAATAGGACTTCACAAAAGTGCACCAAAATCAACCAGTACGATCGACCAATGCCCTCCAGTGGTGTTGGGAGGTGATAGAAGTAGGCCTGGGCTCCTTGTCGCCCTCCCTTGTTCACGTGCTCTGCAAGTGGAGGGTGAGGCCCTTGGGGGTTCCTGCCGTGGCTCCTCAGCTGGTTCTGCACTCCTGCTCAGGTATTCCTCCCATGAAACCGCCATATTCAGCTGCAAACTTTCCCCACCCCTGCCATGCAGCCCGGCGTGCTTTCCGGAGATAGTGGGGACTTTTGGGGACTGCGATACCTGAAACTTTCTTTCATAACATTCACTTGGATTTACAAAAGTGCTTCTGCCATATGAATTCTTTCAGCGTTGCTAAGCAAGAACTGAGGTCAACCACCCCAGAAACCTAACACTATCAAGTCGATTCTGACTTATATCAATCTAGGGGGTCCTCAAACTATGGCCTGCGGACCACATGGCCCTCAGAGGACATTTATTCAGCATGCCGGGTGTTTTTGCCCCCCCCTTTTTTTTTACTTCAAATTAGGTATGTGCAGTGCGCATAGGCATTTGTGCATAGTTTTATTTTTAAACTATAGTCCGGCCCTCCAGCGGGTTTGAGGGACAATGAACTGGCCTCCTGTTTAAAAAGTGTGAGGACCCCTGAAAGGACAACGTAGAACTATGCCTGTCGGTTCCCGAAGTTCTAAATCTTTACAGGAGCTGAGAACCGCATCTTTCTCTGTGAGCCATAGCGGATTCCAACTGGCTGGCCTCATGGTCACACACATTCCACCAGGCTCCTTGAGCCTTAACTTGATAATTTAATGAAACGATACTTCTCCAAGTCACATTGTATCAAGGTCTATAATCTTGCTATTCTAATATCAAATTTAAAATAAGGAATATAGTTAAGCTCCAAATCCATAAGCAATAAGATCATTGAATCTCTTTGGACACTATTACTTAAAAAAAGAAAAAACTCTGTCCAATTATTTTCAGCACAGAAAAGCTTCCAGTGTTTACAGCTTAGTATGTAATTGCTTTTTCTCTTCTTCTTTTGCATTGGTGAATCATTTTGAGCTTATAATAATGTCAAAATAAATAGTTTCCAGAGCCTCCAGGCATTCACTGTGTAATGATCATTTAAAAGATTTCTTGGTTAGAGGGTCCTCAAAAGAATAAAAAGCGTGTCCACATCCCTGGTCATTTCTATATTCAAAAGAAGAAATTGCTCATCAAATGCTACAAGCCAATTTCTTTCTTCAGCCAAACTGCCCATTTTAGCATCACTGAATTAAGCAAATGGTTCTACATTTCAAAGTCAACAATGATACTCTTTTCCCTTTAACACGAGCATCTTAAACAGCTCAAAAAATAGTCGAGCTCTTTATTATGGCTTTTCCTGAGAAAGCTGTTTCGTTGTTTATTTTATTTATTCATCTAGACTTTCATGTTAAGATTTGTGTATTTTAAGTTCTGCTAGTCAGGACATTTTAAATGGAGCCAGATTTTTTTTTTATACTTTGTCTTTTAAAATATAATGAGACTGAGCAGTACATCCGTTAATAAAATATAAAGTCTTCCTATTTCTGTTTGTTTGTAATTTCCCTAAGGATAACTCTTAATGTAGTAAAACCAAAACCCACCATAATGAATTACATTTGGTCTACTGGGGGTTGTGGCCAACCTTTTGATAGAAAAATCCAGAGACTCCCTTCTGCATCTCCTTTCCCAACCAAACCCCGGTGGCTGGAGGCTGGAAGGAAGAAAGAGGCTGGGCTGCTGGGGCAGGGTGGGGAAGGGGTAACCTTGCAGATTATTTCAAATTCTACTCTGAAGGCAGAAAGTTATCCAAATGAGATAGCTAGAGATTCACTTCCTTAGAAAAAGATTGAAATTAATGTGTCCCTTAGAAAAGCCAAAGGAAAAAAGTCGTTATTAATTTAGGCAATTGAAGAACTTTGAAAGCCATGTCTAGTACATAAAAACACCTGTCCCTAGAGCCCATCGGCCTAGGAAACTGAATTTTTATACCATGTAAAATAAAGGAAGGTCATTTCTTAGACTTGCTCAACAGAAGATTGTCATTTTAAACCGGTTACTGTAATGAGAAGCTGGGTTTTCGTAAAAAGGACTGAATGCTTGAGTCAGTGTGAAATGAAATTAGAGATGCATGTTCTGCGCATGGCGGCATTTCCGGAGGAGTCTGTGTTCCTGTGACTGCTCTCGATCTGTCTCGTGCCTTCTGGGAAACTCACAGCGTGGTGCCCACATCTAGTCTCTCGGACTTTCTTGCCAGCTTTGGAAAGGTGTTGAGTCTGTTGGATCTGCTGCACGGAGACAGCATGCAAGTGGACCCTTCCCACATTCCTCAGAGAGCAGCCCCCCAGTGTAAAGCTGTGGGTGAGGTTTGATGACCTTTGCCCCTTCATCATCCCGCATTCTTTAAGGGACCCAAGCGCTCCCCCGAGGCATTACCGGAGAAGCAGCTACCCCATAGTTTCCAGATGGTGGGTATCAGCCTGTGTGCTCATTGGGATCGCCAGAGAGCTGTCCAAAAGACATCTTTGTCCCATCTCCACTGAGTCCGATTTTATTGGCCTGGAATGCAGCCTAGGTGCTTGGATTTTTTTCTCTCTCATAAGTTTTTATTGTGAATTAGGTGAAGGTTTACCAAGATCATCAGTTTTTTATTCAACAATTCATACCCATTGTGTTTTATGCCACTTATTGCAATCTCCACAATATAATATGACTTGTTCCACTCCCTACTTATGTCTTCTGTTTCCCTTCCTCCTCTCTTCCTACCCTTCTGAACTTGGGCCTTGGATTAATACTGCCCTTTTGAGATCAAATGGTTTGCTGTTTTCAGGTTTGCGTGCCTCACTTGTGTAATTGCTCCCATTATAGACCAATCTATTATTTGGCTGAATATTGAACCACAGGTAGGAGTTCATTTTCAAACTTAGTGAATAAGGACCATCGTTTCAGAGGTTCTGTTAGTCCCTATCCAGCCAATAAGCCTGGTCTCTTTTATGACTGTGAATTTTGCTTCACTATCTAGGACCTTTGGATGTGATCCCTTTCAAAGAAGTTGGAATTGATAGTTGGAGATCATCTAGTTATTCTGTGCTCAGAGTCATGAAGTCTAATGTTCATGTGGTCCACTCACCACTCTTTCCTCCAGAGTGAGGGTGACAATACTTGCCACCTAGATGGCCACTTGTGAGCTTCTGAAATCCAGCTGCTACTCACCAGCATGGATGTCGAACATAGTCTTTACAGTCTAGGTAATGACAATTGTTCTTGGTGTCCTTCACAACTATAATCCCCAGCCCCCCAGCCCAATAAAGCACTCCCTCCAGTTGTTCGGTTATGCCTAAGGAGTTTTGATAACTTCATCTTCTGTGTGCTCCGGAATATTCAATTCCCTGGATGGTCAGAATGGTCAGTCAGGGCTCAGAATCTTGGTGTTAAGGCTTCTGGTGAGATCCTGGCACATCAGACACAGAGGTTGTGAGGCTAGAGGAGGGGCAGAAGGGGATCATACTGAGTCTAACAAGGAAAGAAAAGGAAATGAAGGATATAAGCAATTAAAAGCAAGCGCATAAATAGATACAAATACACAGATGGCCCTTGCAACATTATTCCCAATCTCGCAAACGTGTCAACGGTCTAAATACCCATCAATAGGTGAATGGATAAGTCAAACATGTTGCCTACGGTATATACAATGGACTACTACTCAGCCATAAAGAGAAATGAACTCTTGACACAGGCTACAAGAGGAATGAACCTCATAAGCATTATGCTGAGTGAAATAAATCAGCTTCAAAAAGGACACATTTTGCTTAATTCCACTTACAAAAAATATCTAGGCTAGGAAAATGAATAGAGACAAACATCTCCCAATTGTTTCCAGGGATAGGTAGGAAGGTAAGTATGGTTGTTACATAATGCCATGTCAATTGGACAAATAAGTGAGGTGGAGTCTTTCTTATACCTATATGAGTGTCCTTGGATTTATTTCTCTAGTCAACCCAGCCTAACCCAGTAGGGCCTGGAGGGGAAGTGCCATCCCTGAGACGATACTGAGCTTCCATAAGGGTGATGACATAATTTTGGAATGGATAAGGATGATATATGAACAACATGCAGAATGCCACTTAATTATAATCTTGTAGAGCGTGGAAGTGACGAATGTTTTGATGCATGTATATTTAGTATGATTTTTAAAGAGTGTACGCAAAAGAGCAATATGGCAAGTCTGTGTTGCCATTTGCTGTTGCTCAGCTAAAAGCGATTCGGGCCTGTGTAGTTCAAAGGGAACCACAGAGGCTCAGGAGGAAAGCTGGTACCATCTCCAACTGAGACTTGTCTGACCAAATGCAGAGTCTCCCTTCAAGTAACTGACAGGTCAGAGGCAGCTCATCTCTGCTGCAGAAGCAATGATTTGTCTCAATTCCCAGACCACTGTCACAGCCATGTCTTGTTGCTCTCGGTGCCCCCCTTCCCCACCACAATAAGTCACTAGAAAGCCATGCTTCATTTAAAAACAAACAAATAAAACCCTTCTGCCTCCATCCTGGCACTGTTTCAGCTTATTTAGCATCATAACATATGTCATCTGTTTCCCTAAACAATCTAACATGGACATGGCACGATGGGACTGATGAGTTAGGCAAATGAGAACCAGCCTGCCCTCTGAACACACACGATGGCATTTGACTTGCTGTCAGTAGATGCTGTCGCGTTTCTTCTCCTCTTTCATGGAAAATAAATACAGAAAAGAATGAGGACATGAAAAGGGCTGCAAGATGTTTAGCTCTGGTCTTTCTAGAAAGTGTAGAAAAAAAGTATGTGACCCCTGCCTGCCTTTAGATGCCCCACTCCTCTGGCAAACAAGGATTGCACACTGACCATGGACAAGACATCTGGATCTGGGGGGAGGATATAACAATTGCCCCCACCAGCAAAGAGTTTCCAGATTTACGGGACTACACAGGCCAGGGAGCAGCTCATAAAAAGAACAAGAAGAATCACAAAGGAGGGTGTGCTCCAGCACCACTTCGTCCAGCTGCAGGCACATGAAGGCAAAGTTTCTTTTGCTTTCAGTCAAGTTTATGATTTCCGCTGCATCCCTTACCAACACCTTCACGAAGATCTAGGTTCTTGGGTTGTTTCGCTCCAGGGCGGACATCTCCTTGGTAAAGCTTTATGGACAGCTCATGGTCCAAGAATTCCACCTATATGTTTTGAAAGGGGCCACGTTAAAACCCCTGGCTCAGACTTTCAGGACTGGGCACAATACAGCAAACCCACCATGGGGACAGCAGGATTTGGTAACACTCTCATCTCCATCACAACCTGGACCTGGCAAAGCTATTTTCTTCCACTCACCATCTTTCAATCAATATTTACTCAGCTATTAGTTGCTCCCCAGGCTCAGCATCAGAAAAGTGTTCAAACGTTACCGAATTGTCCATCTAATGGTAGAGGTCTGTGCAAGGGATATGAGAGCAAGAGGCTCAGAGATGATCAGTGGGTAACGAGAGAGGGATTCACCTTTATCATTTGTAGAAAGCCCCTGAGGCTTAGTCACATTGGCAGACTTTCCCTGGAGCAAGCAAATAAAGCTGCTCCCGGCTCAGCTCCATTCCTGATCTGGTCTTGCCATGAGACTATCCAGGCTTTGTCCCAACCCCACGTTCTGGAAACCACGAGTGGAAGGAGGTGAATCTTGGGGATACCATGGAAAAGAATGGGCATTGCACAACACTTCATTGTACTCATATGGAGCTTATGCAAAGGCCAAGAGATAGAACCAGGTGAGACTGTGAACAGGACAAGGTGATACTGCATGGTTTAAAATCAGAAAAGGTGTGCATCAGGGTTGTATCCTTTCACTGTTCTTATTCCATCAGTATGCTGAGCAATTTATACAAGAAGCTGGTCTCTGTGAAAAAGAACATGGCATCAGGATTAGACGAAGACCCATGTAATGTCATTGGGAACATTTTCTCACTAAAAATTTTAGGTCATGGCATCAAAAAAGTGTCATTTTAACCTAAATGGGTTTTTAGACCAGTGAAATAACAGCGAGAGTGAGTCAGCATTGTGCACAGAATTGAGCGATACTGGTTCTTTGGGAAATTCATAATCCAACACTGACACTGCTGAGATAAAGGATGACAGTGAGGAAGATTCTACACCTGAGCTCTGTGATGGGCCAACGTGGTGCTCTACTCTCTTCAGGAATGGATGAGCCAGCTCCACCAAGATTCCCCTTTACTGGAGCACCTGCTATGTATGTAGACGTTGAACACAAGAACGCTTTGGCGTTCCTACAATGATTTCTGACCGATGAGGTCATCGAAAAAATGATTATGATAGCCCGGAGGTTTACTTTCAGGTTTTAACCCCTCTTCAGTTAATTTCTGTGCATGGGGGAAGGTTTGGGGCTTGCTTCATTTTCCTACATACGGTATCTCAGTTTGTCCAACACCATTTGTTGAGCAAGCAGAATTTGTCCCTTTGGATATTTCTGTGTCCTTTTTCGAAGGCTAGTTTCCTGTTGACTGGTGAATATATGTGTAGCTTTTCTGTTCGTATCCATTGATCTATATACCTCTCAGTGTACCAATACACTGCTCTCCTTTAGGGAAAAACAACAACAAAAGTTGTATGAGCCCCTATATAATGATTTTTTTTAATGGACGATGAACTATTTTCCAGGCCAGCACTATCCTATGTTTGAGCACATTGCTGCAGCCACTGTGTCAATCCATCATGCCTTATAGCCTGCGGTACTCATGTTCAGGTATAGTGTTCTGCCATTCACAAGGTTCACACTGGCCAGTTCTTTCAGAAGTGGAAGACCAGGTCCTCCTCCCTCGTCTCTGTCTGGAAACTGCTGAAGTCTACCTGCAGTGAGTGACCCAGCAGGCATTTGAACTACTGGCTGCAAAATTTCCACCATTACAGCCAAATGCAGGCCACCACAGTACAACAGACAGTAACAGCATCTTAACACCACACAAAGGCTCCTCCCTGGGGAGACCACGTGTTCAGGCAATTGCTGCTGTTACACATGTAAGTGGGGGCTACATGAAGTCGCACCATCTCCTGTGGCCCTTCCAGGAACAGGCCATTCTGCTGTTGTTTCTACTGGACTTAGGCTCAGCTGCCAACCTGCCCTCTGCACGCATTCTTCTCCTTACCCTTCCATGTCACCTTCTCTTTGCCCAAGTCAATACTGCTGGTCAGTCACCTACTGGTGGATGCTTGCTTCTGAAGTTTCTGAACCACATTTCCCCATGGTTATGAGACATTGCTGCTGCCACTGCGAGCATTTAACAGGTTACTTTACACCTTCAATGAGAAATCTAGGGGAATAGAAAGAAAGCTTCTTCTTTCTCCCAAGGAGTGGGTGGTGGTTTTGAACCGTTTCCCTTGAGGTTAGCAGCCCAATGTGTAACCCACTACACCAGTAGAGCCTTGGTGGCACTGTCCAGCAATTATTAGACTGCTAAATATGAGGTCCGGGTTTCAAACCTACCAACTTCTCCTTGGGAGAACGATAAAGCTGTTCCCATAAAAGACTGACAGCTCCAGAAGCCCTCTATAGGGTGGCTATGAGTTGGCATTTTGCGGTCATTTAGGGCTTTTTGGTGGCATGTGATTTTTTAGGGCTTTTAGGTTGTTTGTGGACGTTCAAGGTGTGTTTGGGGCATTCGGGTGGTTTGGGGTTTTTAGGGTGTTTTATAAGATTTTAGGGAGTGTTTAAGGGATTTAGGGGTGGTTTTTTAGAGTGTATAGGTATTTTTCAGCACAATATGGTGTTTTTAGTGATGTTACAGAGTTCCTTAGGGATTTTAGGGTATTTTTCATATTATATGTGTTTTTTTCCCCCAGCATTTTAGGTTTTCTTAGGGCTTTCGTGGTGTTTTCAGGGCATATATGGGGTTTAGGAATGTTTAGGGTTTGGGAATCTTCTAAGGATGATTTTTGGAAGTTTCACATGTTTGGGTGGGCATTTGGTGTTTTTTTGTGGCTTTAGAGTGTTTATGGGATCCTGTCAATTTGCAGCTTTAATTCCGCAAAGAAAAGTCAGACAGCAAGCCAGAAAGGAGCAGGAAATGAAGGGGAAGCCCAGGCCACATGTTACAGCTGCCAAGTCCGGAGAACCTAGGTGTGGTCGTTGGCTACCTGGGACCGGGAGTGGGGCTGTGCTCCTGCCCAAGGGTGCTAGGGAGTAAACCAATCTCAGCTGGACGTTTGGCTTTTCTACTAATTAGCCGACTCCATGAACTTTCCCAAGGGCAGCTGGCGAATTGCCAGGGGAACCCAGCTAGACCCCCCCCACACAAAAGCACAGGGATGGTTACAGGAACAGGAGGTTTCACACAGTGGATGTGCAGGGCTTGGGGTCGGGATTGGGGGCCAAGGTGAGGAAGGGGCAGCAATAAGGCCTGGTCCCAAATAATCAGACACTGAGCAATAAAAGTACAAGGACTGCCAAGAGAACATGGGGACAAAGGATGGCTGGACTTCATTTGATATCTTTGGACGTGCTGTCAGGAGAGACCAGTCCCTGAAGGGACATCAAGTCCATGAAGGACATGATGCTTGGCAAAAAGTGGAGGACGGGCAATAAAACAGCTCGAACCAGTGGCTACATCAGTGGGCATAGTAACAATGGTGAGGATGGTTCGAGACCTGGCAGTGTTTTATTTTACTGCTTGTGTTTTTCTAGAACTGTCTTTCCTGGATGCACGAGGAAGGATAACTGTGCTTGTGAGAAGCAAATGCACAGTGGGCAGCGCTTTGGCCAACATAGGTACACCACCGGCACACAGTGCCCCCTTACTTGGCATCCAAAGTGACAGGATTTGTCTTTCCCCAGAGCTCTCCAGCCCTGGGGGAAGCGGCCCTGCCTTCGGCGCACCGCCAGGGGGCAGCACTGCTGCTCTCTCACTGGCTACATCTGTGAGGACCCAGAGAGCAGCTCCTTTCTGCTGCTCTCCTCTCAGACTTCTGCCAGAAGCCTTGGCTCGTCCTGGATCCTCCCTTGATTCCCACTCTGCACCTTTGGGGACGCCCAGCCCATTAACTCTCTCCCATCCTTCCTTGCTGCCTCTTGTCCAGATGCCTGAGCTGGGCTTCAAGTAGTTGTAATGTTATGCTTAGGTGAGATGTGTTCAGCTTGTTTACTGTCTGTATACAAGAAAAGAGTGCAGCCCAAGACATCCACCCTTTTGTTCCTCTATGGAAAGCCTGTTACGTGTCATAGTCTTCTCTCTGTGCAGTGCTTTCCTCTGCTGCTGATGCTTTTACATGAAATAGGACTCGGTGTGTCACCGCTACAGGAAATTATCTCTGAAAAAATAATATGCCCAGAACTCAGAAACAGTGTCAGCTTGCATCTGGCATCATGGAAGCATCATGGGTGTGTTTCCATTCATTCGCTCCTGAGTGTCACATGTTAAACTCAGTGCATAGCATAAACAGCAGCAGGCACAAACTGAGACAAAGCACACCCTTTGCTGTGAAGCACATTCCGACTCCTGGCTGCCCCTGTGCCACAGAGTAGAACTGCCCCGCAGGGGCTCCCTAGCTGTCATCTTTACAGAGGCACATGGCCACACCTCCCTTTTGGGAAGCCACTGGGTAGGTTTGAACTTCAGGGTTGTAGTAGTTGATATTGTAGAGCCCTGGAGTCAGTTCGGATTCATAGGGGCCTGTGCACTAGAGAGAGAAACAAAGCCCAGTCCTGCGCCATCGTCGCACTTGTTACTGTATTTGAGCCGATTCTCGCAGCCACGGTGTCAATCCACCTAAGTAAGGGTCTTCCTCTTGTTTGCTAACCCTCTGCCAAAAATGATGCCCTTCTTGCAGGACTGGTTCCACCATAGTAATATGTCCAAAGTACCTGAGACAACGTCTCCGCATCCTCTTTCAGATCTCCTGCCTTTAGTTTGTCAGCTCACTTCGATGGAGTCGATGCTGAGCCATAGCGACTCTATGAGATCAGAGCAGAACTATCTCTGTGGGTTTCCCAAAGGCTAACTCTATGGGAGTAGAACGCCTCATCCTTTTCTTCTGAGGACTGACTGGTGGTTCCCCACTGCTGACATTACAGTTGACACCCAAGGCATAAGGTACTATGCCACCAGAAGTCCCTTGCCCCTGTGCAATAACCAACACCACCTACACACAAAACCCACCCCTTCTCTGTCAGTTTGATGTATGGTGATGGCTTGAGTTGCTATGAAATTGGAAGCTACTAGGGGGAACCCGACAAAAACTACAATTTTTTCAAAACTATGCATTTAAATTTTTTATCCCCTTCATAGTACTCTCCATTACACTTCACACATTTGTCTAATCTGTGATTATATTCTTGGAAACATTTTTCAAACTCAGCAGTTTGGGTGACACCCTTGTTTTTTCCCCCCCTCTTCTGTGTTGTCAAACCACTGTCCTTCATTCATGGAAACAGAAAGAAGTCACATGGAGTGAGTTCAGGTGATTAGGATATGAGGGACAAGAGAGGCATGCTTTTTGGGGGGATGTTTTCATACTGTTATTTCTTTTCTCTTTTTTTATAATCAATTTTTGGGGCATCATACAACTCTTATCACAATTGATACATACATCATATTTGTACATTCATTGCCCTCATCATTCTGAAAACATTTGCTCTCCACTTAATCCGCTGGCATCAGCTGATAATTATTCCCCATCCCTCATGAACCCTGAATAATTTCTAAATTATTATTTTGTCTTATCTTACACTATACAATATCTCCCTTCAGCCACTTTTCTGTTGTCTGTCCCCCAGGGAGATGGTTATATGTAGATCCTTGTAATCGGTTTCCCCTTTCCATTCCTCCCTCCCTCTACCCTCCTCGTATCGCCACTCTCACCACTGGTCCTGAAGGGATCATCCGCCCTGGATTCCCTGTGTTTCCAGTTCCTATCTGTACCAGTGTACATCCTCAGGTCTAGCTAGATTTGTAAGGTAGAATGGGGATCATTTTAGTTGTGGGGGAAGAAGCATTTAGGAGCTAGAGGAAAGTTGTATGTTTCATTGTTGCTACAGTGCACCCTGACTGGCTCCTCTCCTCCCTGCTACCCTTCTGTAAGGGGATGTCCAATTATCTACAAATGAGCTTTGGGTTTTCACTCCACACTCCCCCGTATTCACAAAGATATGATTTTTTTGTTCCGATGATGTCTGATACCTGATTCTTCCGACACCTCGTGATCACACATGCTGGTGTGCTTCTTTCATGTGGGCTTTGTTGCTTCTCAGCTACATGACCACTTGTTTAACTTCAAGCTTTTAAGACCCCAGAATGTATAACTTTTGATAGCCGACCACCATCAACTTCAGTCACCACATTTGCTTATGCACCCATTTGCCTCCAGCAATTGTGTTGGGGAGGTGAGCATCACGCAATGCCACTTTAATACAACAAAGTATTTTTGCATTGAGGGAGTACTTGAATGGAGGCCCAATGTACATCTGTTACCTTAATACTAAACCTATAAATATATGCATATAGATCTATTTCCCCATCGTTATACATAAATATATTTACATATGCACATGCTTTATTTAGACCTCTATAAATGCCCTTTGCTTCCTACCTCTTTCCTTGATTTCCTTTTACTTTCTGATTGTCCCACTCTCATGTTCAGCCTTCATTTGTGTTTCAGTAATTCCTCTAGGTTACATTACTCTTGGTTACACTCTACCAAGCCTCCTACACCCTCCTCACCATCTATTTGGATCACTTGGTGTTCCCTTGTCCCTGGGTTTGTTAACAGCACTTCCTTTTTCCCTACACCCCCCTTTCCCATCTCCCTCCCCCAGCTGTCAGTCCCATTGTTTTCTCCTCCAGATTGTTCATCCAGCCTATCTCATTTAGACAGACCTGTGGAAATCATAGCATGCACAAAAACGAGACAGAGCAAACCCAAGCAACAAAATGAAACAAAAGAACAACACCACCACCAACAAGCCAATGACAAAAAGCAAAACAAAACACAAGAAAGAAAAGCTTTTAGTTAGTTCAAGGACTGTTTGTTGGCCTTTAGGAGTGTTTTCTCATAGAGTATGATGGGTCAGCTAGCCCTGGCCCCAAAGTCTATTTTTGGTATTCCCTGGGGACTTCGTTGCTCTGTTCCCCTTCCTGTTCTGTTGTACACCCTTAGTATTTTGCCTCGGTGTGCTGGGATCAGATCGGGCGATAGAGGCATGCTGTTTTTTTTGTGTGAGCAGGTGCACTGTCATGGTGGCAAAACCAGTCCCCTGTCTACCACTAATCAGTCCTTTTTATTTTAAATAAATCATTTTATTGGGGGATCTTACAGCTCTTGTAACAATTCATACACCAATTTGTATGAAGCACATTTGTACATACATTGCTATCATCATTTCCAAACATGTTCTTTCTCCTTGAGCTCCTTTTTTCCCCTCCTCCCACCCACGTGAACCACTGATACTTTATACATACTTTTTAGTTTTATATTTTACGCCTCTGCTGTATCCCTTCACCCAAACTTCTGCTGTTTGTTCCCCTGGGTGGTGGAGTGGGGCTGTATGTCCATCATTGAGATTGGTTTCCCCTTTCTTCTGCTTCTCCCCCCTACCTTCCCTCGTGGTGTTGCTACTCTCAGTATTGGTCCTGAGGGGTTTATCTGTCCTGGATTCTGTGTGTCGGAACTTCTAGTCAATAGCAGTGTGCAAGCTCTGGTCTAGCCAGACAACTCAGACCTTCTTACACAATATCTTCAGAACCTCTATATAGGAAGCTTGATTAACAGTCTGACCTAGTGCAATGACTAAACTCCAAATGCACTATCACCCTCACATCAACAAAACCAAACAAATGAGCATCTTCTTGAAGTTTGAGTTCACTTGACGAGGTGTATTTGAGTGAGGTGATGATGGCGTCTTACACTGACTTGATTTATGTTTGCATTCTGGCTTGTGAGAAGAGCACAAGGTCTTGTCACCAGCAATGACCTTGGGAAAAAAGTGTGGGTGCACTAGCTCGGAGCAAGTTGCCAGATGCCTGCCCAAACAGGAGAATGTATATTTTGAAATGTGTACCCAGTGGAGCTTTGTACCGCTTGGTTTTTTGGCGGGGGTGGGGTGGGGGTGGGTGGAAGGCCGGCTACTCCTTTGTAGGTTAGATAATCTGAGATGTGCTATTTGAAATTTCCTGGGGCCAGTTTTAGACAAAACTAGAAAAGTTAATTTTGCTGTATGGAAAAATCTGACAGTCTGGAAGTATCTAATTTTCCTCACATGCCATCATTCCCCTAGTAGCATTATTCTTAGTTAAAGCTCTCCTCTGTTCCTCCTTAGGGTTTCCCCCACTACCTGATGTTCCTTTTCTCCTACTCATCATCAAGGGACTTGTGTCCAAAGTGAGGACAGCAAATAAGAGACCCTCCTGACTCTCTGTTAAGAAGGGTGCTCTGGTGCATGCGTGTGTTTATGTGTGCACATACAATCGCATTTGAATTTTGTTGGAAGAGGCTTCATAGAGACAGAGAGTGACATGGTTAGAGCTGCTGCACATGTAGAGCACTGTACTCTATGGTGTTCTAATTCAAATGCATGTAAGGTCCAAGAGAGGTAATAGAAGCAAGTGACCAGGGTCAGGGAAGGCAGTAGGAGGAACTGAGGGAGCCTGAATGCCTCACACCCTGCCAGTTTCACTGATTCTTGGATGGGAGAGTACCAACCTAGTGCTGTGAAATCTTCGCAGTTTTCAGAGGCTTGGGGGATTTAAATTTTGTATGTAAAAAATAGACATCTAAATGCTTGTAATTTATTGATTTCGATAAACACACTGAATGCCAGTACTCAAGTCAAACAAACCAAACTAACAGCCATCGAGTCTTTGCCAACTCATAGTGACCCTATTAGACAGGGTAGAACTGCCCCTCAGTTCAGCTCCCAGCCCTGGAAGCCCAACAGTTCCTCGTTATTATCATGAGGAATACTATTTTCACAAGAGCATTACATACCCCTAGAGACTAAACCATAAAGCCATATAGGCTTTGACCATCAATTCTGATATGCTTTTTCCTCAAACTGATGGGTCATTTGATGGAATCCTTGTATTACTTCCCTAACATAAAAATTAATCAAGCAAAGGAGATTCAGTGCTCAGTACTACAGTCCCCTATTTAGAGATTAACTCTTAAAAACCACCACCACCACCACCACCACCACCACCACCACCACCACCACCACCACCACCACCACCACCGCCACCTTATCTATGTTGATAAAAACTTGAGTACGCTGTATAAATATCTCAAGTATTTAGGATAAAATGGATTCTTATTCTACTGTCACATATTTAGTTTGAGATATGTGTTTCCATCTGAACACAAATTAAATAGACCTCATTGACATCTTTTCAAAATGCCATAAAAATTAAATGATTACCTTAAAAGATACTCAGTATAATTAGGCATCAGAAAAATGTACATCAACACTAGAGCGAGATAGTGTTTCAACCCATCAAGATGACACTAGCCAAGAATATTAAAAATACCAGTGAGTGCTGGAAGAATGAACAGATTTGTGTCAGAAGAACAGTCTGAAAGGTCCTTAGAAGCAAGCACGGGGAGACTTCACATGCTTTGGATATGTTATCAGGAGATGCCAGTCCCTGGAAAAGGCTGAAATGTTAGGTTCAAGTATAACAACAGTTTTGAAGATGGTGTAGGACTGCGCAGTGGTTCATTCTGCCTTGAGTTGGAACTGACTCAATAGCACCTAATGCTAAAAGCTAGATGCTTTTGATCCTAAATGAAAAGTGGATGGTCCAGCCTCCATACCAGCTACGTGGACAACTGCCCCTCCCCCCAGAAGAATTTACTTTAGAAGACGGCACTGAACCTGTAGCTAGGGGAGATGGACATGTCTGATCAGAGCACACAGGGGCAAATGAAGGGGGAGGAAGAGAGTGGAGCACACACTGGTCCACCAGGCTTGGAGGATGATTTTGGCACTCTGAACAGCCAATGTACAGAGTGGACCATATGGCTGATCCCACTATGAGACATGCCATCCCTTGCTGGCCCAGAGCCCTATGGGGACAATACCGGAGACTCTGTGTTGGGACTGACCCGACTGGCCCTCCAACACGGAGGTAAATCACTAAAAGCATGCAGCAGAGCAACCATGGGAGCAGAGCGGGTAGTCCCTGAGGGAGTACAAAGGACAGACTCTGGGGCCAGAGCATGATACGCCATCAGACCTGACTGAAGGACACACCTATAGAAAAAAAAAATCAGACCTTGATCTATTTACAGGTTTTTCTTTCTTAAAAATTTTTTTTGTCTTTTAATTAATTTACTCTTTTATTGATCATTGGTTTTCTGTTGTTGTTTTTTTGTCATCACACTGTTCTCACCCATCGCCTATCTTGCTATGGTTTGATTTTTGGTGCATATTATTATCTCAACAGATCTATCTAGATAAGATAGGCTGGAAGAATAGTCTGGAGGAGAAAACAACAGGACCAATGGTTCCCGGGGACATGGGAGAGAGAGAGGAGGGGGTAAGGAGGTGATGCTGACCAATCCAGCGACAGGGGAGCAACAAGTAATCCAAAATCCGTCGCAAGGAGGGTGTGAGAAGCCTGGTAGGTATTCAGCAAGGGCAATGTAACCAAGAGAAATTACTCAAACCCAAGTGAAAGCTGAGCATGATAGTCGGACAAGAGGAAAGTAAAAGTAAATAGAGGAAAGAACTAGGTGACAAAGGGTATTTCTAGAGGTCTACATACTGGCATGTACATATGTAAATATATTTATACAGGAGGGTTCGTAAATAGATCAACGTGCATATATTTATAGACTTAGTATTAAGGCAGTAGATGGACATTGCCAAATACTTACTCAATGCAAGAACACGTTATATTAAATTGGCATTCCATGATGAACACCTTTCCAACATGATGGTTGAAGAAAAATGTGTGCACTAGCAAATGTGGTGAAGAAAGCTGATGGTGCCTGGCTATCAAAAGTTATAGCATCTGGGATCTTACAGGCTTGAAAATAAAGAAGCGGCCATCTAGCTCAGAAGCAACAAAGCCCACATGGAGGAAGCACACCAGCCTGTGTGACCATGAACTGTTGAAGGGATCAGATATCAAGCATCAAAGAACACAAAAATCATGTCATTGTAAATGAGGGTGAGTGCAGAGTGGAGACTCAAAGCCCATTGGTAGGTAACTGGACACCCCCTTCCTGAAGGGATGTGGGGAGGAGATAAGCCAGTCAGGGTGCAGGGTAGCAACAATGAAACATGTTTCCTCTAGTTCCTAAATGCTTCCTCCCCCCACTATCATGATCCAAATTCTACTTTACAAATCTGTCTAGACAAGGGGATGTACAGAGAGATCGCCTTGGAGATTGGGTGGATGTTCCCACAGTAGCGTGGAGCCTCACAAGTGGTGGTCAGGCGTTTCCCCCAGTCACTTGTAGGACCTCAGGATTTAGGCTGGGGATGCCCCCACTTTTTATAGGGGAGAACAACCTGTGGCCTGGTGTGTGGGAGAGGACCAGCGTGAATTCCCCAGCTGCTTGCCACACCAATAAGTGGGGGGTGGGAGCTCCCTCAGTTGGGCCTTCAGGTTTGCCCTAGGCAGAGGGGAGTGGCCTGGAGACAGCTATTGTCTTGTGATGGGAAAGAGAGTGAAAGGAGAGGAAAAGGAGAGAAAGAGGAAGACACAGACTGGGGCAATAATGCCAACCAGACTGACAACCACTCACCCACACACAACTAAAATGCACAGAGTAAACAAAGGTGACAACAGTAAAAAAAAAAAAAAAAAGAAAAGAAAACAACTAAAAAGGAGAACCAAATCTGTGGAGGCTGTGGTAGGAAGTAGAGAAGAGCTAGATGGAGCGGAGAAAAGCAGAAAACCTGTAAGAAGAGTCCAATAAAAGGAAAAAGAGAGAAGAGAAAAGGAAGGAGGAGGAGAGAGTATTTTTTAAATGGTTAAAGAAATAACTGACCCTGTGTTATGCTGTGTGTAGCTCTGACTCGTCCTGTGTGCAGTACTGTCTTAGGGGTCAGGCTGCCCACTAGGAGGACAGGGTTGCCCTAGGCAGAGTGTAGGGCTCTGGAAACCAGCAGTGGTATGTGCAAGCAATGAGAGGGAGCAGAGAGAATCGTACAAGCTAAGAGAGAGGTGAAGAAAGCAAAGACAGAAAGAGGAAAGAAAGAAAAAGAGAATAAAGAGAAAGAAGGAAATAAATCCAACTGAGTTCACTAAGGTTGGCTGTGATGGTAAAGAGCAAGGAGAGAGAGAAGGAGGAAATAAAGTATAAAGTAGTAGCTGATCCCTGATTGCTTGGATGAGGGGCCAGAGGGGTTTAGACACTGCTCCAACATGGCAGGTCAGTGTGCCCTTTTAATGCCGGGACCCAGTGGTGCTGGGCAGAATTGCCCTAGTTGACGAGATCACCTTAGAGGCATGACGGAGGTTTCTTCAACGGTGCAGCGCACTGTAGGTGTTTGTCCCAGGTGCCTTGTGTGGTGTACAGCACTCCCACACAGGGCAGGCTGGAGTGCCTCCTGCTATTTGGGTTGATTTGCCCTAAGCGGAGGGAAGTGACCTGGAAGCCTTTAGTGGCATATGAGAGGAGAGAGTGGGAGAGAAGAGGAAAAAGAGGGGAAAAGGGGAAAAAAGAGGGATAAAGAAGAAAGCGAGTAAATAAAAGCCCAACACCAACCTGAGCACGTTGAAACTGAGTGCGGTGGAAAAGTTAGAAGGGCTAGTGAATAAAGTGAGAATAAGTAGAGCAGTGGGTAAGGAGGTAATGATACTTGATCACCTGTCCTTGAGGCCAGAGGAATTCCAACTCTTCCTCAAGGTCACGGGGTCATGGACTTGTAAGGTCTCTCTCTCTGGCCTAAATTCCAACCCCAGTCCTTGGCTCCCCGCGAGAAAAATTTCATGCGGAAGCCAGGCTCGTGATCCAAGTGAATTTAATGAGAGTTAAAAGAAGCTTCAGGTTTTACAAGGCACCCATAGGATTCCTTTGACCATGGGGCCTGGCAGAGACTGCCTCAGGTCATGCAAGGATCTCTCTCCTCCCAGGAAGACGACCAGACCACCCCTCTCCCTTCTGGTTCCTGCCTTTTCAAGGGTTCCCGGGGAGGCTGGTGAAGGACCCCAGGTCAATCCCATTGGCTGAACTGCAATCATCTGGCCCAGGTGGGCTGCTCCAGGTGCAACATCCATCGGAGCCCACGGGCAGGAAAATCCAGCTTTCCTATGCTGGCTCTCCTGGGCATGCGTTAATGGACTTTCCCATCCCTGATGTAGGGTTCCACAGATGCTGTGTGAGATTACTCACTTCATGTGAGATTACTTCAAAAGCCCCCCCCCCCCGCGCCAGATGAGCCCGGCCTCGGCCTCGGCGGGCGGCGGGGCTGCCCTCTCGCCGCCCTCCAGCGCCCCTCTCGCCGCCCTTTAGGGGCCGGGCCGCGCTGAGCCGGGCGGCCGCCGGCCGGGGCTGGGGGTTGGGAGGGGCGGGGGTCACGGGCGGGTCGCTCGTTCGGCCGCTGGCGGGGGGCGTGGCCGGGCGGCCGCGCGCGAGGCCGGGCCAGCGGCCGCCACGCCCTCGGGCTCAGACTCCGACTCCGGCTCGGCTTGCCCTGGCGGCGGTGGCGCCGTGAGGAGGAGTCCGCGCTCCTCTGTGGCGGCGGCGGCGGCTGGCTCCAGGCCGGGTTTTGGCGCCGCCCGCCTGCTGCCTCCTGGCGGCTCCAGAACTCCAGCCCCCTCTCTATCAGCCTCTCACTCCGTCTCAATACGTCTCAAGATGGCGGCCAATGTGGGATCGATGTTTCAATATTGGAAGCGCTTTGATTTACAGCAGCTGCAGGTCAGGCTTCTCTCTCGGCCTCTCGCTCGGGGGTGGGGGCTGCGGGCGGTCGCGGCGTCCCCGGGGGGCGCCGGGCTGCCTTGCCGCCGGGGAGCCGCGGCGGAGGGGAGGAGGGGGGTGCCGGGGAAAGCGGGGCCGACTCGGGGACAAGTCCCTCTCACTCCCCGGCCCCCATTGATAACTCGCTTGATCGGAAATTGATCCTCTTTGTTCAATTCATCGATCAGCCCAACATGGCGCCGGCAGCCGCCGCCGCCGCCACTGCTGCCCCTGGTGTCTGCCCCCTCCCCTGGCGCCCCCGGCCCCGAGCCGCCGCCGCCGCCGCCGCCGCGGGACCATGAAGGGGGCGGCCCCAGGCGCCAGCGGGGTGCGCAAAAAAAAAACAAAAAAAAAAGAACCTGAGGAAAGTTGTGTTTTTCATTGCTGTCTCATACCCTGTATTCTTTTATCTCCTCTCTGAGATCCTTCTGTAAGGGGATGTCCAGTGCACTGGAATTAGGTTTTGGGTCTTTACCCGGCCGTCCCCTCTCATTCTCCATGATAAGATTTTTTTGTTCTCATGATGCCTGTTGCCTTATCCCTTTGAAACTTTGTGATCACACAGGCTGGTATGCTTCCTCCATGTGGGCTCTGTTGCTTCTGAGCTAGATAGTTGCTTCTTTACCTTCAAGACTTTAAGACCCCACACGCTATATCTTTTGGTAGCTGGACACCATCGGCTTTCTTCATCACATTTGCTTATGCAGCCGCTTTGTGGTCAGTGATCGTGTAGGGAAGGTGAGCATCGTTTAATGCCAATTTAATAGAACAATGTTCTTGCAATGAACGAGTCCTTGAGCGGAGACCCTATGTCCATCTGCTACCTTAATACTAAATCTATAAACATATGGACATAGATCTATTTCCCCATGCCCCTTTGTAAATATATGTACATGCCTTTATTTAGACATCTATAACTGGCCCTTGCTTCCCAGCTCACTCTTCTATACCCTTTGATTTTCCTCTTGTGCCCACTGCCATGCTCAGTCTTCCTTTTGGTTTCAGTAATTACTCTTGGTTACATTACCCTTGATCACGCCCTACCAGGCCTCGTGCATCCCCCTCACCACCGATTTCCATCACTTTTTGTTCCCTTGTCTCTGGGTTTCTTTACACCACTTCCTTTCCCCCCACCGTGCTCACTCCCATGCCCAATGGAAAGGGCCGGTCACATGTTTACTCCTCCAGATTGTTCATCCAGCCTCTCTTAATTAGACAGACCTGTAAAATTAATAACATGCACAAAATAAGACTGAGCAAAACCAAGCAGCGAAAAGAAAAAAACAAACAAAAATGTAAACAAAACCCAACCAAAATCCAATGACACTAAAAGAAAACAACACTAACCAAGAAAGAAAAGTACAAGGACTGTGTGGTGAACTTTAAGAGTGTTTTCCTGTCCAGTCTGTTGGGGCACCGAGCCCTGACCACAAAGTCCACCTTTGGCATTCCCCGGGGACTTTGATGCTCCATTTTCTTTCCCTTCCGTTGCACTCTCTTAGTGTCATGCCTCGAGGTGGCAGGATCAGTTCGGGCGCAGCTCCCACACTGTGTCTCCAGTGTTGTCCCCTCTAGGGCTATGGGTCTTTGAGGGACGTTTCTCATCGTGGGGCTGCCCGTGTGGTCTTCTCTGTGGACTGGCTTCTCTGATTGGGAACATCATCCTCAAGGTGTATTGGGCCAGGATGTGCTCCTTTCTCCCCTCCTCCCCCTTGTTCTGCCCTGTGTTCTCTGATCAGATATGTCCCTCTCCGCGAGCTGCAGATCCGGTGCCATCCTGTGAAATACAATCTTTGGGGGCTGCAAGGATGTTGGTGGGTGGGTGTCAGCTCAGATCTTTTGGGAGTCCAGGAGATATTGACTGTTCGATGGGCACAGTTCTGTGGGGCACCGTGCTCTTGGTCCAGACGCTGGTTGTGAATATGACTTTGTTTTTAACCAGTTGTGTGTCTCTGGGTCAACTGCTATGTGTTTTTGAGTGAGTTTTCTCATCTGGAAAGTAAATGTACTGGATTATCCAGACTCCCATGTCAGCAAGTTATCGAGAGGAGTTAATCAGAGGCTATTTCATATAGTGTGTACCTGCGCGCTGCAATCTAGACCTGGGGTGGCAATTATGAGCTCAGGATAGAGATGGTGTCCAGGAGGTAACATACGTGGCTCCATATTGAAACAGGAAGCCCACTGTGGAGATTTGGTCCTTCCGTTGATGTCCACTGGCCACCTAGTCTCCTGCTATAACTGCTTCACTGGCTCAGCAGCTGAGCCAGGAGCCAGTGCAATCATAACCAGGTGGCTACCTCGGAAAAAGGGCAGATAGATATTTGTTATCTTGTTGTCTTGGGGAGCCCACCTAACCTCCATGCAAACCTTCTGGTGTGAGTTATCTGTGGAAGGAATCATAGGCTCACAGTAATTCACATCTTTCTTTTTGACAATGTGCCCGTATTCCTTTCTGAACCTGAGAAGGTGGCCCCTGTGTCCACCAAGAAATTTACTGGCTGGCCTCCTACATGGAGAGTTAGCCTGGGCTTTTGGCGGCAAAGTGAAACAGAGCCCTGACCCCTTTATTCAGCTTCTTCAAGCATTATTGTCTCTTGCTTGGGTCTCTCTAGGTGCAGATGAGGCCCGTCCACTCTAGTGGAGGGTCGTGCACCTCTCCTGGGGTTTTCAAAGCACTGATTTTTCCAGTGTCGTTCTTTCCTGCAGTAGGCACATTGATCCTTCCCCATGGCTTGGCGGTGCCCACAGGTTAGTCTCTCCGTGAGTGGGCCATGCTCTCCTTTTCCTGAGTCTCTAGGGTCTCTCATGGCAATTTCTAGTATTTTAGCTAGTTTCTTTGTCTCTGTCGTGCTAGGGTCATCTCTGTTGTTATACATTCAATGAGCCACTTGTACCAAATCACTAAGATTTTTCCCTTTAAACCATTCCAACTTCTTTTTCATGTCTGAGGCAGACTGACTGAGTCATAAAGGCAATACTTATTGCCCTCCTGTTCTCGGGGCCTCCGGGCCGTGAAGGGTATAAAGCCCATAGGCTTCCATCAGCCACTCTAGAAAGGCAGGCGGACATTCTCTTATAAGAGCCTGAAAATTCTCACTGACCTTAGATAAATTCATAGGTTTCCTAGCTCTTCCGCAGAGGGTCATGTAAGAGCAACGGGTGATACCTGGTAAAGCCCTCTGGGCCTTGCTAGGAATTGAGATCCCACATTGTTGGTGTAGTGTCCAAAAGAGTTTCTCTCAAGTGGGGAGTGCCCGCTCGCTGACCATCAGGTTCGCTGACTGCTTACTGGGCCTCTGTCTGGAAGGGCTACCCTTCCTCCGTTTTGAACAGCAACTGGAGAAGTTGCTGGCAATCATTCCAGGTGGGCTGATGAGTATGGGGGCTACTGGTTGGGGGTGGGGGTGAGGTTGGGGGGCCGGTGGGAGAGGGAGTTACTCAATAAGGGCATGTTAGAAATTTTCTATTTCTGTCCCCTAGAAACCTTATAGGGCGGGGGTGGAACCAAAGGGTCTGAAGCCTTCTCTCCCACTCCCAGAGTTCTCCTGCAAAATGGTATAAAACCAAGTAGGGGAGAGAGATCGGGAGGGGAGGGAAAAGGAGGGGGAGAGGGAGAGTTTGGGGGAGGGGGACGGAGAGGGATGGGCTCCACCTATGTGGTTTTGGGACCTTGTAACGTTTGTTTTTCCAGTCCTGCCATGTTTCCTGAAACCTTGGAAACAAGGACCCTTTCTTTGAGGGAGGGAGTAAGTCTTTTATATTTGCAGGCTTTTTAGTGGCAATGTCAGCCCACACTTGAATTAAAGGAATCAGATCGTGATGTCCTGGTTCCCCTTAACCATAACTATGACCTCTTAGTAATAGGGGATGGGAAAACTAGTCTTGCGTGGGTCAATCAGGGACTCCTTCTGCCCCATCACTTTTAAACAAATTTTAGTGTCTCCAAGCTTTTGGGTTGAAACCACATCCTCTTGGTGAACACCTAGAGCAGGGGTCCTCAAACTACAACCTGTGGGCCACATGCAGACAGCCGAGGACATTGATCCTTTCTGTCGGGTGTATATGCCCCCTTTTTTTTTAACTTCAAATCAAGATGTGCAGTGTGCACATGAATTTGTTCGTAATTTTTGTTTTTTTTAAACTATAGTCTGTCCCTCCAATGGCCTGAGGGACAGTGAACTGGCCCCCTTGGTAAACAGTTTCAGGACCCCTGCCTTAAGGTATCCTGGACTTAGGGGTTACTAATCTCCCTGCCCTGAAACATCCCTGCTGTTGTGGGAGGCTACCCGCAACCCGTTGTGGGAGGCTACATGGGAATTTGGACCCCGGGTAATTTACAAGCCTTTACTCCAATTGAACCCAAGAAAATTCAAAATAACTTAGGTAGTTACTCTATTTTGGTCACTATTGACTCCTCCTGTACTAGCCCATTATTTCCATTTAACGCTATAACGCGGAATATGATGTTTTAATAGCATTTTAAAAAATGTATATATATATATATATATATATATATATATATATATATATATATATATATATATATATATATAACTATGAAAGTCCACAGCAAAAAAAAATAATTTTTTCCCAAAATTATAATTGAAGCAGTATAGGGTTAAAAAGAAGGATGGGTCTTATCAGCGGGTCCAAGACCTTAGCATCATAAATGAATCAGTTTGTACTATTTAAGAGTGTAAAAAAAATTGATGGAGGGATTCAGAGAAAATGGCGACCAGATAGGACCCATCTATCTGGAGCTCCTGCTGCCAGACCAGAAAAATAGGAAATTAGGTGAAGGAAACGGAGAGGTGGAGTTTTTTGTTCCCTTGTCTCTGGAGTTCTTAACACCACTACCTTTCTTCCCACCTCCCTCTCTCGCATGTCCTCCAGGATGTGCAGTTCCGTTTTTTTTTCTCCTCCAGATTGTTCGTTCAGCCTATCTTATTTAGACAGACCTGTAGAGGCAATAACATGCACAAAAACAAGAAAGAACAAAACCAAGCAGCAAAATAAACAAAACAACAAAAATCCAATTACAATAAAAGAAAACAAAGGTCAACAAGATAGAAAAGCTCATAGATAGTTTAAGGACTATGTGTTGGCCTTTAGAAGTGTTTTCTAGTCCAGTCTTTTGGGGCACCAAACCCTGACCCTAAAGTCCACCTTTAGCATTTCCTTGGGATCTTGCTGCTCCTTTTACTTGCTCTTCTGCTGTACCCCCTTAGTGTTATGCCTCGGTGTAGCGAGATCAGTTTGGGGGTAATTCCCACACTGTGTCTCCAGTGTTGTCCCCTCTAGGGCTATGGGTCTTTGAGGGACGTTGTGTCTCGTCGTGGGGCTGGCCATGTGGTCTTCTATGTGAACTGACTTCTCTGAGTGGGAACATCATCCTCAAGGTCTGGTGGGACAGGATGTGCTCCACTCTCCCCTTCTCCCCTTCATCTCTGTGTGCTCTGATCAGATAATGTCTCTGTCCAGGAGATGCAAATTCAATGCTATCCTCTGAAATAAAATCTTTGGGAGGGGTTGTGGGGAATATCTGCTCAGATCTTTGGTGTGTCCAGGAGAGAGGGACTGCTCGGCTGGGCACAGCCACGAGGGGCTCAGAACTCTGGCTCCAGAAAATGGTTGTAAGTTTGGCTTTGTTTTTAACCAGTTGTGTGCCTCTGGGTCAACACCTGTGTTTTTTTGAGTTAGTTTTCTGATCCGAAAAGTAAAGGTACTCCATTGTCCAGACTCCCATGTCACCAAGTGATCGATAGGGGCTAACCAGAGCCTGATTCAAATAGTGTGGATCTGTTAGGTGCCTTCTAGACCTGGGGTGGCGATTCTGAGCCCAGGACAACAATAATGTCCGAGAGGTGATATAGGTGGCTCCATATTGAAACAGGAAGACCACTGTGGAGATTTTGTCCTTCCACTGATGGCCACAGGCCACCGCCTCACGTCCTGCAAAAACAGTTTCCATGGCTCAACAGCCAAGCCAGGGGCCAGTGCCATAAAAATCATATGGCTAACTGGGACAAAGGGCAGACAGATATTTTTTATCATGATGTCTTGAGAAACCCACCTAACCTCCATGCAAATCTTCTGGTGTGAGTTATTTTTGGAAGCAATCATATGCTGACAGTAATTCAAATCTTTCCTTTTGACAATTTGCCTGTACTCTTTTCTGAACCTGAGAAGGTAATCCCTGTGTCCACTAAGAAATTGACTGGCTGGCCTCCTACTTGGACAGTTAGCCTGGGATCCTGGGGACCAAGTGAAACAGAGCACTGACACCTTCATTCAGCTTCTTCAAGCATTATTGTCTCTTGATTGGGATTTTCTAGGTGTGGATGAGGCCCGTCCTCTCTATTGGAGGGTTGTCTGCTTCTCCTGGGGTATTCAAGGCACTGATTTTTCCAATGTCCTTCTTTCCTGCAGTAGGCACATTGATCCTGCCCCATGGCTTGGCGGTGCCCACAGGTCAGTCTCTCCGTAAGTGGGCCATGCTCTCCTTTTCCTGAGTCTCTGGGGTTTCTCATGGCAATTACTAGTATTTTAACTAGTTTCTTTGTCTCTGTCGTGGTAGGATCATCTCTGTTGTTACACACCCGCTGAGCCACTTGTACCAAATCACTAAGATTTTTCCCGTCAAACCCTTCCCACTTCTTTTTCATGTCTGAGGCAGACTGAGTAATAAAGGCAATACTTATTGCCCTCCTGTTCTCGGGGCCTCCAGGCCGTTAGGGATATAAAGCCCGTAGGCTTCCATCAGTCACTCTAAAAAGGCACGCAGACATTCTCTTGTAAGAGCCTGAAAATTCTCACTGACCTTAGATAAATTCATAGGTTTTCTAGCTGTTCCACTGAGGGCCTGCAAGAGAAACTGGTGATACCTGGTTAGGCCTTCTGTGCCTTGCAAGGAGTTTGGATCTCACATTTTTCGTGCAGTGGCAAAAAGAGTTTCCCTCACATGGGGAGTGCCTGCTGTCTGACCATCATGTCCATTGACTGCTTACTGGGCCTCTCTCTGGCAGGGCTACTGTACCTGTGTTGTGAACAGCACCTGGAGAAGTTGCTGGCAATTTCAGGAGGTGGGCTAATGCATATGGAAAACCGTTTCTATCAAGGAATCAGACCTGCTTTGTCAGAAAAAGGGATTTTGTTGATTCCAATTATACAAATCACTGGAATACAAGGGGATATATACCCAAAAAGGGACTCAGGGGTCTTCCCCAGGTGTTGGGGCTGCTTGCCTTGAGTGTAGAATGGCTGCTGCCGAATCATCCTTCTTGGGGGGTGGGGCGGTCGAGATCCCATACCAGCCCTAGTGTATGTTGGGGTGTGGACTCAGAAAAGAGTTATGAGTATTTCTCTCTCTCCAGCCCCATGCACCTGACAGGGTGGCAGTGATAATGAAGGGTCGTAAGCTAGTTCTCCCACTCCCAGAGTCCTCCTGCAAAAAGGAATAAAGCCGAGACGGAGGGGTATGGGGAGGGGTTGGGGAAGGGCAGCCTCCACCTTAGTGGTTTTAGGACCTTGTGTCTATTTTTTTTCTGGTCCTGCCATGTTTCCTGAAATCTTGAAACAAGAACCCTTTCTGTTGCAGGAGGAAGTAAGTCTTTTGTTTATGCTGGCTTATTAGTGGCAATGTCATTCCACGCATCAATTTTAGGGATCAGATAGGGATGTCCTGGTTCCCCATAAACATAACTATGAACTCTGAGAAATAGGGGAAGGGAAAACGAGTCTTGCATGGGCAAATCAGGAACTCCTTCTGTCCAATCACCTTTAAACAAATTGCGGAGTCTCCAGGCTTTAGGGCTGAAACTACATTCTCTTTGTGAGCGCCTAGAGCAGGGGTCCTCAAACAATAGCCTGTGAGCCACATGCGGATAGCCGAGGACCTTGATCCTGTCCGCCGAGTGTTTGTGCCCCGTTTGTTTGTGTGTTTTTTTTAAACTTCAAAATAAGGTATGTGCAGGAAGCATAGGAATTTGTTCATAGTTTTATTGAAACGATAGTTCGGCCCTCCAACTGATCAGAGGGACAGTGAACTGGTCCCTGTTTAAAGAGTTTAAGGACCCCTGGCCTAGAGAAATCAGAAATCCGTAGTTCTGGGGAGAGCACTCCTGTTAAGGAGGTTTCCTTTCTAAGCAAGCCCAGACAGTGGCAATTGGATCTCGGTGCACCTCGAAATGTTGTAGCCACTCTCCATTCCCAGAAAGAAAACTACTCCGACCGCTGGCAAGTTCAACAGAAAAAGTTTTTTTTCCTGAGCAGCCCCAGTCTAATTGTCCAAAGGTTTTTATACTTTTGCAATGTGCAGGTGTGCAAGCAGGCAGAGTAGAGAAGCAGGGTGTTGCAGTTAGTCATTCTTAGTTGAACAAAGACTGCTCTGGTCGCTCTCGCGAATCTTCTGAGCATCCATATCCTTTGGGACATTCCCTTGGGCACATCTGCACAGCCTACCTCCCCTATATCAGCTAGTTCATTTACAGTTCATAGCTACTTTATTTACTTTACATGGTGCCTTCTGTCAGCTCATAATGGCTTCACTCTTGTCAAGGCTGTTTAAGCTTTTCCCAGAGATCCTATATAGCCGCCATTGTGGCCATGGGGAAACGGGGCCTGTGACCCTGGCCAAGATGGTGCCCACCAGCCCAAACATGTGGAAGGGCACTGCCTAGGGAGCTGATTGAATAGACCTGGGAGTTAGCCCTGCCTTGTCCTGGGAGCCAAATATTTCCCTTTTCCCCTCCATTCCCTTTCTCCTGGCTTTTCAAACAAGCTGCTTTAGCCCTATAATGCCCAGCACAACATTTTTATAACATTTAATTGAAACTTATCTAGTACCAAACTTATAAATTATCAATGTGACAATTTGGTTACATTTCAAAAACATTGCACGTTTTATATATTTGAATGCCATATATACATATTGATAACTATGAAAGTAAAGAATAAAAATGTTTAAAATTATTTCCTGAATTTAAAACTTGAGGCGTTATAGTGTTAGTGTTCTACCAGTGTAGGTTTGTTCCTTGTTACAGGCTGGTTTTCCGTGGCCCAGGCTTAGGCCAATGGCATATGGAACCCTTCCTGTGTAACTGTTACCTTTAGGCTTTCAGTGTTGCTGCTTAAGGCACTTTTGGGGAAAGCTCTTACTACACAGTTCCACTGCCACGATGTTCCAGACAGAAATTCCAATTCCCTTAAGGTTCCCTGAGCTTCCAGATGCCCCTTCCCTTCAGAGATTTGAGAGTCTGCTCCCGCCAGCAGGCATCTTGGAGGGCCGTGGGGCCATTCCAAGCAGTGGTTCTCCTAGCTTGTCTAGAATAATGGTTGGACTTAAAGTCGACCTCAGTGAGTTGTCTTTGATCCCTTACTTCTTGCTGGGGCATCTTCCTGAGGCAACAGATTCAGGGCAATAAAGGGCTCGCTCTCAAGTGGGGTTTATTGACCTTGAGGCAGCAAGCTCTACATAGCCTTCTTTTGTGCTTTCTAGATGGGACTTAGCAGCTTCATACTCAGGAATTGCCCCCTTGCATGAATCCTGTCCAATTGGGATAGAGTTGACACAGAGGCTAGACAAACAAAAGCTGATACACTATGCAACTTTATTTGAGAAAGGAGAATGGTGGCCAGAGAATGGTACACTTTCCCTTCTAACCCTGATTCACCTGGAACAGTTTTGTAAAGTGATTGGAAAGTGGGCCGAAATGCCAGAAGTTACAGCATTTCTCCTTTTGAGGAGCAGTAGAGACCTTCATCCCCAGTGCACCCAGGAACCCCTAAGGCAGGCATCCTCAAACTGTGGCCCGTGGGGCACATGTGGCCTGACGACATTTATCCCACCCTCAGGGTGTTTTTGCTGCCTCTGCATGTCCTACTTAGTAGCCGATTCGTGCAATGTGCATAGGAATTTGTTCATAGTTTGGTTTTTTTTAACTATAGTCTGGTGCTCCAACGGTCTGAGGGACAGTGAACTGGCCCCCTGTGTAAACAGTTTGAGGACCCCTGCCCTAAGGGATCCTGGACTTAGGGGTTACTAATCTCCCAGCCCTGAAACATCCCTGAACATTCTACCCGTTGTAGGAGGCACCATGGGAATTTGGTCTCTGGGTAATTTACAAGTCTTTTATTCAATTTGAAGCCAAGAAAATTAAAAATGACTCAGACACTTACTTTCTTTTGATCCCTGTTGACTCCCGCTGTAGTATTCCAATATTACAATTTAACGCTATAACGCATGACCTTTTCATTCCATTCAATTAAATGTGTGTGTATAGATAGATAGATAGATAACTATGAAAGTAATTAATGAAAACAAAATTTGTTTGACCAAAGTTAATAATTGAGGGATAATAGGATTAAATAGAAGCATGGTTCTTAGCAGTGGGTCCAAACATTAGGATCATAAATGAAACAGTGATCTCAGTGCACCCAGTAGTTCCCAAACCCTGTACCCTCATAGGGGAAATTGTGGATGCTTTTACTCCCGTGCCTATACTTAGAACGAACAAACACACATGCCTGATAATCCTAAGATTTTTTTTGTTTCCTGTGACACTCACCTAATTTCAAGGGCACTGCCACCTCACAAGCCTAGCCTTGCCTCAGTTAAACTGTTCACCCTTTTGTCCGTTTGTTTGTTTTTCCAGAAGTTCTCAAGTTACCAAGCCCTCTGAACCAAGTGTGCCACCTCTAGGACCACCATCTCCTGGACCACCTCAACCTTATCCATCCTAGACCTGAATGGACAACCCCTCCCAGCAGAGTAGAAAGGGTATGGACCCAAAGCCCCACTTCACCCTTTTGCCAGCAGGAAGGACCTAAAGATGTCGTCGCCTTGTACCCCAAAGATTTGGGTCCATATCTCTTCAGGGTGTAAATTTTAGGTAGCTAGCATAGGGACTAGGTTGTCCATGATACATGCTCAGAGGGCCAAGCTAGCCACCCAGGAAAGAGTGGCACACCGAGCGTGCTCAGAGGTCCAGGTTTCCAGTCAGGAAGGCCAGGTACACCTGGGTGGGTGCTGCACCCACATTGACCCACCTAGGCCAAGTAAATTCAATTCAGCCACTGGGGTCCACCAGGGTTGCCTACCATGCCTCCCTATCTCTCCTAAAACACAATTGGATCACAAACCTGGCTTTGGCGTGAATTCTTTCTCATGCAGAGCCAAGGACCAAGGTATATCTGTCCACAGAGAGAAAAACCTAGGAAAGCTCTTTGGAGGCAGCAGCACTGCACATGAGTGGCTATTGGATACTGTTTAGATGCATGGCTTTCTATTTGGAACTTTTTTTTTGTCTCACCTGAATGGAAAGGAAGAGGTAATACTTCTGGATCACACAGTATCCATGTCCACAAATGAGCTGCTCATTCCACAGTCCTGGCAGTGCCTTTTGAAAACCCTCTGCTTTAGAATGTCACTCCTTGAAGATGGCAGTGGGAGTGGCTGGGGCCAAGTATGCTGCCTCTTACTCCCAGTTGCAGGTTTCTGGATGCTGATTGTATCTCTTACAGCATCAATTAGTGGGCTTGTTGTCTGCCTCAGGCTTTGTTCACAGAGATCCTCCAGCTAGGTGGTGGTGTGTGCGCATAAGCAGAGGCTTCCTGCCAATCCCCCATGAGTAGTAGAGCTCCCATGGTGTGGACTCCATGAAAGCCGTGCTCCAGCCAGCAGGATTACAAAGGAGGGTGGGCCCGGCAGGACAGGAGGGCCATTGCCCCTATGGAATGACCTCAGAACCCCGCCTCCCTCCCTGTCCAGCTCCTGGGACTATGGGCCCTAAGCTTCATGCCTGACTCAGGAATAGACACAGGGTGAGGCAACTCCAGGAGGTGATTTTGCTGATCTAATCCAGCCTGAGATCATCCTTGCATGTGCCCTCTGTCCAGACCTTTTTTTAAATTGTTCATGCAACACTAACCACAATGCATATATACAT
The DNA here is from genome assembly GCF_050624435.1 of Tenrec ecaudatus. NCBI lineage: Eukaryota > Metazoa > Chordata > Mammalia > Afrosoricida > Tenrecidae > Tenrec > Tenrec ecaudatus. Next base: position 467,487 of record NW_027458900.1, read on the forward strand.
CGGTTGTGTAAAGCACATTTGTACATTCATTGCCCTCATTATTCTCAAAATATCCACTCTCCACCCCACCCAAGCCCCTGGCCTCAGCTCCTCATTTTTCCCCCTCCATTCGAGCTACCCTTGATAATTTACTAATTATTTTCTCATATCTTGCACTGTCTGATGTTCCTTCACCCACTTTTCTGTTGAGGTTAAATGTAGATCCCTGTATACGGTTTCCGTTTTCCAACCTACCCTCCCTCCACCCTTCCCGAGTCTGCACTCATAACACTGGTCCTCAAGGGCTCATCCACCCTGGATTCCCCATGTTTCCTGTTCCTATCTGTCCAAGTGTACATTCTCTAGTCTAGCCTGATTTGTAAATTAGAATTGGGATCATGATAGTGGGAGATAGGAAACATGTAGGAACTAGGGGAAAGCTGTGTTTCATCGTTATTATCTGGTACCTGTCTTGGTTTATCTCCTCCCTGACACCCTTCTGTTAGGGATGTCCAGAGGACTGTAAATGGGCTTTGTGTCTGTACCCAGCACTCCCCGCTCATTCGCAATGATAAGATTTTTTTTGTTCTGATGATGCCTGCTACCAAATCTTTTCAAAACCTCATGATCACACAAGCTGGTGTGCTTCTTCCATGTGGGCTTTGTTTCTTCTGAGCTAGATGGGCGCTTGTTTTCCTTTAAGCCTTTAAGACCTCACATGCTATATATTTGATAGCTGGGCACCATTAGCTTTCTTCACCACATTTGCTTATGTACCTGCTTTGTGTTCAGTGATCGTGTAGGGAAGGTGAGCATCATAGAATGCCAATTTAATAGAACAGTATTTTTGCAACGAGGGAGTCCTTGAGCAGTGGCCCAATGTCCATCTGCTACCTTAATACAAAACCTATAAATATAGGGACATAGATCTATTTCCCCATGCTCATATATTTAAATATGTACATGCCTTTTTTTAAACCTCTATAATTGACCCTTGCTTCCTAGCTTGCTTTTCTATTCCCTTTGATTTGCCTCTTGGGCCCACTGCCATGCTCACTTTTCATTTGTGCTTCAGTAATTCAGTAATTCCTCTTGGTTCCATTGGTTCCATTTCCCTTGATCACTCCCTACCAGGCCTCCTACATCCCCCTCACCACCGATTTGCATCACCTGTTCTTCCCTTTTCTCTGGGTTTCTTAACACCACTACCTTTCCCCACACCTCCCTCTCTCCCATGTCTCCCCAGAAGTGTTGGTCCTGTTTTCTCTCCTCCAGATTGTTCGTCCAGCCTATCTTATTTAGACAGACCTGTAGATGTAATAACATACACAAAACAAGACAGAGCAAAACCAAGCACTAAAAGCAACAAAACAACCAAAATCCAATGACAATGAATGAAAACAACTCAACAAGAAAGAAGTGGCTCATCGTTAGTTCAAGGTCGGTTTGTTGGCCTTTAAGAGTGTTTTCCAGTCCAGTCTGTTGGTGTACCAAGTACTGGCCTCAAAGTCATCCTTTGGCATTCCCTGGGTACCTTGATGCTTCGTTTTCTTGCTCTTCTGCTGTACCCCCTTAGTGTTATGCCTCGGTGTGGCAGCATTAGTTCGGGCGCATTTCCCACACTGTGTCTTCAGTGTTGTCCCCTCTAAGGCTATGGGTCTTTGAGGGGTGTCTTGTCTCATCGTGGGGCTGGCCATGTGGTCTTCTATGTGGACTGGATTCTCTGAGTGGGAACATCATCCTCAAGTCCTGGTGTGCCAGGATGTGCTCCACATTCCCCTCCTCCCCCTTCATCTGCTCCATGTGCTCCGATCAGATATGTCCCTCTCTCAGAGCTGCAGATTCACTGCCACCTTCTGAAATAAAATATTTGGCATGGGAAGGTGAGTTGGGTGGGAGGATCTGCTCAGATCATTTGATGGTTCAGGATAGATTGACTGTTTGGCTGGGGACAGGTATGTGGGGCTTAGGGCTCTGGCTCCCAACACTGGTTGTGAATATGTCTTTGTTGTTAACCAGTTGTGTGCCTGTGGGTCAACACCTGTGTCTTTTTGAGTGAGTTTTCTCATCTGCAGAGTAAAGGTAATCCATTATCCAGACTCCCATGTCACCAATTGATTGAGAGGCACTAACCAGAGCCTGATTGAAATAGTGTGTACCTGTCAGGCGTGTTCTAAAAACACCTTAAAAGTCGTAAAAACACTATAAATGCCTTAAAAACCCTAAAACGTCTAAAATATTTCTAAAATGCTAAGACCACCCCTAAAGACCCTCTAAAACATCTTAAGACCATTAAATACATGGTAAAAGGCTTTCTAAAACACCCTAATGCGCCATAAGTCTTAAAAAAAACTCCTTACGTCCCGAAAACATAATAAATGCCCTAATATTATGCAAATGCCTTAAAACGCAAAATAAAGAACACGTGAAGCCCTAAAAACACGCTAAAAGTCTTTTAAAACCCCAAGAACATCCCTACAAAGCAACCCGAAGCACTATAAAACCCTGTAAAAGTCCAACAGCCTAATAGACATGAATTCACCATGAAAGCAAAAAATAATCCAACAAAACCCTAAAGCCCTGAAAACCAAAACCTAATCCCCGCAAACACTCTAATGCCTTAAGAAGCACCCTAAAATTTTAACAAAACACTAAAAGCCATAAAAACACATATAAGCCTAATAAACACCCTTAAACACTAAAATCACCCTAAAAGCCTTAAAATGTCTGAAAAGCCATAATATTCCCTAAAATTCAAATAACACTCTGAAGCCACAAATAACACACTAAATGCCTCCCAAAACATGTGGAACTTCCAAATCATATCCCTAGAAGATTCCCAAACCATGAACTTCCAAAACCACATAAATGCCCTGAAGACAACATGAAAGCCCCAACAAAACATAAAATGCTGGGGAAAAACACATAAAATATTTTAAAATACCCTAAAATCTCTAAGAAACCCTGTAAGATCACTAAAAACACCCCTACCTGCTAAAAAATACCTATACACTCCAAAAAATCACCCGTAAATCCCTTAAAAACTCCCTTAAACCTTATAAAACACCCTTAAAGCCCAAACCACCCTAATGCGCAAAAAAATTAAATGACCCCAAATGACCTTAAAGCCCTAAAAATCACATGCCACAAAAAAATCCTAAATGACCCCAAAATTCCAACTCAAAGCCAGCCTACAAGTCTTTTATGAGAACAGTTTTATCTTTCTACCAAGGAGAAGTTTGTAGGTTCAACCCCTGACCTATGCCCTTACCATATGAAGTTAGTAATCAGTGGTTTTGCAATTCTTTGAAGAAAGATGAGGGTAATTTTATCAGGAGTGAATTAAACTTGTCTAGTGCCTTGAGTAGAACTGATAACTGTACTACATTGAGTCGTCTGGTCAAGGAGCATGGGATATTATCCCATTTGCTGAGGTCACACTTGATTTCTTGTAATTTCTGTAGTTTTCCTCATATAAATCTGTTGTTTTTTTATTCAAGTATAGATATAGATATTTTCATTTACGCTTGGCTATTGTAAATGGTACTACCTGAAAATGTGTATTTCATTAATTATTATTTCTTGATCTATTTCTTCATCCTTCGAAATATTATCAGTTTGTTGTGGTAGATAAACATTAGAACTTTGCATAACTTAGAAATATTACATTTCACAGAAAAATCATATTAATTATGTCGACAGAGCTATAAAAGGAATGTTGCCCTGAATATCTTCAGATATGACAGCTGTTTCATTGAGAAATTAAGCCAGACAGACACAATGTGATGTACATTTTGTTATTTTCATGTGGGTTCCTTCACTCTTCCAAAAAAATTAGGTTCATGAGCCCCTTGGGGAATGAGTTTGAGTTCAGATCAGATGTCTATTTATATATTTGAGTCCTGAAGCCCATTTGATGGACTGTTCTGTTGCTTCCAAAGTAGTCAGTCACTTCCCCACCAATTAGAGAATTTGTCCGAAGCAAAAGTAAAAGTGTGGCGTACGACATTTGACTGCACACCATCTAAAATCACACTCTCATTTGGTGTTGGCAGTTTTACTTGTATTTCAATTGTAAACTACACTTCAGAGTTCAGGCTAGTGAAAACGTTTCAGTGGAAAAAATTTGCACACAACTACGTGCAGTTTGTGATTCTGTTGTTCCCAAGCAAGGCTATGAGGACAAAGATGCACAAGCATGGGGGGCACTGCAGACAATGTGTGAAAGTTTCCAGGAGCTCAGGGGTGGACAGCGGCTGCTAATTCTCCCGTGCTGGCAGTGAGCTATGTGGGAGGGCTTTGTGTGAGGTCCCTGTGGGGTCTCTGAGAAGTCTCCATAAAGGATGCTGAGAACTTCATATGAAGTCTCTGTGCGAGGCCTCTGAGTCTCTCTGGAAGTCTCCAAGGAAGTATGTGTGTGAGGTTTCTCTCTCGGGTATGTGTGAGTGTCCTTGTGAGATGTCTGCTGAATTGTGGGGGGCGGGGGGCAGTTGTTTCGCTGAGGTCTCTGCAGGTCTGAGTGGGCTTCCCTTTGTTTGACCTCACAGCACCATATAAGAGGACCTGGTGGCAGGGGAAAGGGAAGGGGCTTGGTCCATGCACCCCTTGCTGTTCTTTCAGGGTCTTCTCTCCATCTCCGTGCACTTACCTAGCACGAACGGTAGGGTTCAGCAGCGGGGAGTCCGGTGTCCAGCTCTTCACTCTCTCTAGGAACACACCCAAGCTACCTGCTACCCAAGAGGCCCCAGATCCAGGCTCTGCAGATCCAGAATCTGATTTTTTACTGCCAAAGTCACTCCAGAGGCTGCCTTGGCACAATCAGGACTCCAGAAACAACATCATGCTGCTGTACCAGCAGTCTCTGGGGCCTATGTCCACTTCCCTCCTCCACCACTGGTGTCAGTCCCCACCCACCCCACACACACACTTGGTGTCCTGACTGAGGCATGGAGGTCAAGGCTCAGTGGATGTCTTCCTCGCCATCCTTTACTGTTTAGTTCAGTAAACAGTAAACCCTGGCCCACCAGGGGTGTTCTTTTAAGCACATGAGAATTTACTCTAGCGGATCAACTAATCATATTTTGGGGGGCCCTCCTGCCTTCTTCTATAATCTGGTGCCCAGGAAATAAAACCCTGTGTTAGAAGCACAGAGGAAACACTGACCACTATTGAACTGGTTTCCCTTATCAAGACAGGTGATGTCTAATCTCCGTGCACATCCTGATTTCCCAGGAGTCTCTAGGGGAAGGGAAGGCTGCTCCCAGTTGTGACTTTCTTTGCAGCACTCAGTCCTTAGAAGCCACTCTCTCCGGAGAACATTCCTAGAGCACGTGCACGCGTGTGTGTGTGTGTGTGTGTGTGCGTGTGTGTGAAGATCACCAGCCTGGGGTCATGTTTCCTGAGAACATTCCTAGAGTGTGCGCGTGAGTGTGTGTGTGAAAACCACCAGCCTGGGATCATGTTTCCTGAGAACATTCCTAGAGCGTGTGTGTGTGTGTGTGCGTGTGTGTGTGTGTGTGTGTGTGTGTGTGTGTGTGTGTGAAGACCCCCAGCCTGGGGTCATGTTTGCTGAGAACATTCCTAGAGCATGTATGTGTGTGTGTGCGCACGCGTGTGTGTGCATGTGAAGACCACCAGCCTGCGGTCATGTTTCGTGAGAACATTCCTAGAGCGCGGACGCGTGTGTGTATGCATGTGTGAAGCCCAAAAGCCTGGGGTCATGTTTCCTGAGTCCTGGCACCCTGTTATTGACTCATCCCCACTCTACCCCACCCTGGCTATCAACTCATCCTTCCCCCAGTCAGGAGATGGAAATCAAGTAAAATAACAGTTTGTCGCCCCACTAAAGATAGTATTGAGAAAGTAACCTTCCCTGCTTGAAAGCTGTGCCTTTGCTATCCAACCCAGTGCTCTCTGTAGGAGATAAAGTTCTGCTGTGGGGGCAGCTAGCTAAAGCTGGGGTGAAGCACCTGGCCGATTCCCCTTTGTAAGCCTGTGTTAGCTCCGCTTGTGTCTTGCGTCATTTCTGGGGATCCTCATGCTCTTTGGCCCCCTTTGCTATGTCCAACGCTTCATATTCTTCTTCACTGTATCCTTCCCTACCCTGTGTCCATGGTGCCTAACCATTAGTGGTTATTACACAGACGCTCATCCTGTACCACTCAGCCTAAGCTGTTGCTCCTTCTCCGGGTTTATATACAGAGGAAGGCATGTGAGCTGTGAACCGGATTTTCCCTTGGTGCAGTGGGTGAGCAGAGTCCCCCGCTGGCAGCCTCCCTAGCAGTTCCCACCCACATGTGTCAGACCTGGGACTTCCATCCTGGAGGTTACCCTAGGCTGGGAGAGAGGCAAAGGTAGCAAAATATGTCATTTCGCATTTTGTGACAGGTGTATTGAGGCGGAACCTCCATGCCAAACTTGGCAGCCTTCATCAAATGCACATGTGGGACTTAGACAGGCCGCCACATGTCTCATGCCTGCTTGGTACCATGAGACGCTACTTTGGTCTAAACCTCTTCTGGACCCTCGATGGAATTTCTTGGCTGGATTGCGCCTCTCAAAACCTATCAACTGCAGCCACATAACGTTGAAGACAAAGTAATGGCACCAGGGAACATTCTTCACTGTGTTGGGACCTTCTGAGGTTTTCACAGTAGGGGTGTTACCATAAATCATAAGAGGTGCAAAATGAAGAACTTGGGATGGAAGTGGGTGGGAAACACTGCTGAAAACCTCCTCCAGAGCCCTGCCCTTTGAGAAGTCAGAGCTAGCACTCAGAGAAGGAGACGCAGTATCTAACATAGTTAAAGGTATATTATGCCAACCTCGTCAATGAACTCATGTGGGGTTAATTGAAGGGCAGGGAGATCAATGGCTCTGTGAGCCTAGCCTTTCTGGTCTCTTGCTCTCTGATAGTGCCACCAGGGTGGATATGCATTTGTTAGGTCCCTAAAGCAGCTGGAAAGACTCATTTCCTGGGAGATCCCTGAGGAGAAGCCGCATGGACCTACCCTGTTGCAGCCCTGGTTTCTGCAGCAGCCTCATGGAGAACCTGCCAGCGCACGGACTACAATTTCCTCCTGCAGTCATTGTCTCCCCGTGTGTTTTTGGATTGTGAGGAGGACTTTGTAGATTGGTGTCAGACACATGGGATACTATTGGACTGGTGGTCTTAGATTGAACTGGGTTGGGATGCTTTTCAATGTTCACTTAACCTTTATATAAAACTCATAAAATATGAGTGTATGAATTTTGTTTCTCTAGTCTACACAGACTAACACACATGACACCCCCTCTAGATCCCGCCATGCAGCACAGAAGTCACACTTTAATGTAGGAGGGGGAAAATCTCTATTATGGAACAATGAATATCATGGCTGAGAGAAGCCATTAGCCTGTGCAGAACAGGCTAAAGTGGCTGGCATGGATACTTTCCTACTAATCAGAGCAGAAGAAGCGTCTTCTAATTTGCCAGATAAGACATATTCTCGAAGACAGTGACGTGGGCAGTGGTAAGGGTAACTGGAGTAAGCCCACCTCCTCCGCCTCTGCTGCTGCAAGCTGACTGGGCACACAAACACCCTGGGGGGCAATGCCTGAGTGTGGCTTCTGATATTGAATCCCCTGAACGGACAGAAATTTGTGAATACATCCCTGATACAGGTGCTCGTGGTGGGAAGGCTCTGGCAGTCAGGTATCGCCTGGTGGAGGCAGGGTCTCACACTTGCCACTCTCCTGTGTTCTACAAAGAAAGGAGCCCTGCAGCTGGAGGAACATCCATTAACTGAGGCCTGCGCTTCTTTTCGTGGACATAACGTTGACGCAAGATACTCCTGATGACAGCCTGGTGTCCCCTCTAGGACTTGGCCAACATCTGTCGTGAGCACCTGAGCCTCCGTGACCTTGTTAGGAGACACTGGTTGTCTTTGAAGGGGCCCAAGGCTGTGACCACAGGGTAATACGGGCTTTCCTTTTTGCAAAGGATCACCATGTCCTGTAGATTTTTTGCTGGAGCAAATCCACTGGACAAAGTGCTTCCTCCATTTTTTGCTGTGGCCCTCAGCAGGAAGCTGTCCCTTCTCTGGTGGGAGCTGTGAGGACTTGATCTCAAGGCACTCAGCCAATGCCTTGTCTTGCACAGGCTGGCTTAACCCACAGACTTGGGAGATGCCTCTTCCCGCTAATCCTTTTCCATGCTCTTCTGGATTGGGCCATTTATGAGTCTCCCTCTTGTCAGTGGGAACAGCATCCTTCCTTCTCCTTGTCGAGGGGTCCTGAAGGTTGGGGCTTTTGAGCTTCTGCTGCCCCATGTAACTTGCTCTAGCCACCACGAAGCCACTTGGCCCTTGACATATTGGCTTATCCCCAGTGAACAAATGCTGGGGGCGGCAATGGACCACCTGAGAAGGCAAAACATTGGTGGCAGTGAGCACATCAGTGGTGCAGTCCTGAAGGAGCCCGTCAACAGGACAGCATGGAGAACCATCCTCTGCCTCTACCTCCACCTGGAGCTTAATCTCACTGCACACTCGTGCTGTAAGGCTTGGCTTTTCAGGAACTGGAGCACACTTTCCAGGTAGCAGGAAACTTTTACTACATCCTAGAGCCTCGAAGCACCCCCGGGTCCACATCATTGGTTTGAGATTTTGCCAGCACACTGGTTTTGAAAGTGTCTCTATCGTCTAGCTCTATTGAAGAGGACTTCTTGACCACCACCAACCCTGTCTCTTTGGCTCTTGAAGATGGACATTCAGAGTTCACTTCCAATCTGGGGCCTCCTGGGGCACAACTAGCACCCTCTTTCCTTGACCCCTTGCTGGTCAGTACTGGATTTGAGGTTTGCTCTAGGCTCTCTCTCTCTGGACACTTTCATTCTGGAAGGTTCTGCCAAGGATACTGGGCATGAAGGCTGGAAACGGCTGCCTGAGGGCCAATGAGCATCCACTGTCATTATCAAGTGGGGGGTAGGCTGGGGTTCCCTGAACAGGCTCCTCTGTAGGGGAGCAATCAGCAAAAGGACTCTCCAGGGTAGGGCTTGATTTCTTTGTGGTCACTCTCTCTCCCCAGTCTGCCTGACAGGGTTCTCCCAGGACCTTGGCAGCCTCAGTTACTAGGTTAGTTCAATACTTAGGGGTGGCTAAGCAGGTGGACTTTGGAAAGGACATTGCGTTGTCTTTTCTTGTCCTACAGAGGTTTGTGGGCTCAAGGACTTTGAGGGGCATGCACCACCTCTGCCTCATTTGGAGCCTTACGATATGCGAGTCCAGCACCTGTTGAGTGCCCGGGCTGAGAAAGGAAAGGCTCTGCGTTGTGTTCAGATCTTCCAGCTCTCCCCAGGAGGCCACATTGACAACATGTGGGTGGGTCAGGGAAATAGACAAAGCGTGCGTGGTCGCAAGACATGAACGGCAAACAATGCCAGGGATCTGATCCTTTCTAATCTGCTCCACCTTCCTGCACATGTGGACATTCAGGGTGTTTTCCAGTAGGATTTTATTTGGACCCCTTAGGGTGTAAGTTCCTGCGTTAATCCCCTTGTGTATCCTCAAATCACTTAACTCCTTTGAGTCGGCTCCCGGAGTTCCTTTTGGGCAGTAGTTTCCTGATCCACAGAGAGATAGATTACATTTGGATATTTTCCTCAAGTAATTCCCTTGTCCATTGACCGAGTTGTTCCTCAGCTGGACACCGGCTCTGCAGCACGCAGGCGACGGTCCAGGGTGTGTGCATCTTCCTGGGGACACCGTCTTCATTACATTCTTCCCCTGCTTGTCTCCAGGTGTTGAGCAGGAGCATTCGGGCTGCTTCATATCCAGACAAGTCCCTGGCCATTTTTCCTGAGGCTGCTTTAGTGTCAGAGACTCAAGAGTCCCATTGCCGAGGGGCCCCTGCAATTGAGGGAAGTTCTCTTGGCGGTGGAGCTCCGATTGCTTCAAGCAGCCAGGAAGCTTGGGGTCTGTCTTTGGGGTCTGGACCTTCTGATTGTCCTGGGGATGAGTGGGTTTGCGAAGACAAAAAGCTTCCTGGGGTGGTGGTATCATAAAGGGTAAAGAACTCTCACTTTCCTGTTGTTTCTTTAAAAAATGGCTTTCCAGCTGTTGAAGTGAATTTGGAATGCGTGATTGGGACTTAGTGTGGACGGTAAGACAGGATTCATCACAGGGACTCTTGTGAGGAGGAGGAAAAGGTACTGCGAGTGGGCCACGGGGCTGTGGACCGGGCGGAGTCAGGACTGTAGCCGGCGGTGGGGCCTGGGCTTGGCATGCAGTTGGAAGTAAAAGTTGGAATCGGCCTTCAGTGTAGGGCAAGGAGTGACGTTGCAACAAGAGTGGGTACTCTTTAGCTTGCATTTGAGCTGGTAAGGCATTAGGAATTTCATTAAATAAGACAGTGGGAAACTCTAGGGTAGATCCAGAGACCCTGAGAGCAGCTGCCAGAGACTCGCTGTGCAGAAAAGGTAGACCCCAGAAAAACTCACTGAATTTTTGTGGAAAATGCTTCTGAGCGCTGGGTATCTGCTCTGCTTTGATGCTGGCATTCCAGAAGGGCTGGGGAGGTGCAGTGATCTGCTCCCCATCGAGTGCCTTCAACATATTTAAGGCCTGCAGATGGTATTCTGATACACCCTTTCCTTTTTCTTCCCAAATATTCCATTTCTCTGCCTTTGTGATTTCTATTTCCAGCAGCTTGTGGACATTGGGGTTGAGCAAGGTGGGCCTCCCTACTTCCCCCTGCCTCTTTGTGGGTCCTTCCCGAAAGGTGTCTTCTTGGGGGTGCCAGGTAGAGTGCTCTTTCAGAGACCCAAAGTATTCCAAGGAGGGAAGCTGTAAGTTCTTGGCAGCTGCCCAACACTGGGGTGGGGAGGCCGTAGGGAGGCCTTTGGGATCCTGACTTGTGATGGCTGCCATGGCAGGTGTGGAGCAGCGGTTGTGTGGAGATGGGCTCTGCCTGGGCCTTGCCAACAAGTCATTCTGAGAATGAGTCCCTGTGGGGTGCGGGGCTGGTGAGTCCCAGAGAGTGCTTGGAGGCTGCAGGTAGGCCTTTGAATCCGGGGGTTTGGCACTGGGTGAGGGAAGAGCCAGTGGTGTGGGTGAAAGACTGTCAGGTTCATGGGAATGTGCGCAGTTTGGTGATTGACTCAAGGCGGGTAAGACTTGAGAAGTTGAGATGCACATCTGGGCCCGTGGAAGGGTGGAGTTGTGAGACCTAGGTGTCCGGAATGGATGAGCCGCAGAACCGTGTGGGGCGCGCGTACCGACGTGGACTTCAGCCGTACCTCTATTTCGCCAGCTACCAGAGAGGGCTTGAGCTTTCTGTTGACCAAAGCTGCCAGTGTCAAGTGGGTTTCCCAAGTGGCTGCAGGAGACAGAAGGACCAGATTACAGCCAGGACTGAAGGGGCAAGAGACCTAGCAGGCTAGCAAGGGTCGGTGCAAGCTCAGCCCCTCCCCAAGCCTTGATGGCCTGCTCTTCCTGCCCCACCCCACTGCCCGGGACTCCTGTCATTCTCTGCCCATCCCTGAAAGTGTCCCCCAAACCAGCGCATCCCAGCTGCTCTGCAGCCCGAGGCCACACAGGCACCCTGGTTGGAAGATGCACCCCGCGGTGAAGCAGGAAGGTTACTTACTTCTGCCTAAGACGCAAACGCAGGTTCTGAGCGCCATATAGTTCTTGCAGGAAGCTTCGGAAAACTGGAAATCAAGAGAACCGTTATGGTGCAGCCCTCCCAGAGGACCGAAAGGAATGTCACACGGGCTGTGCACTTAGGACGTTGGACTCTCCAGAGCTCAAGGTCAAATGATAGCTTACTCCCACGGGCAGGAGGTGCTTTGGCATTTCAAGGAGCATCGGTTTCCAATATTGTCTGTGGGGTCTCAGTGAGCAATCTGAACCTTGGCAAAGTTACACAGCTTATCGCAGTTACCCCTCAATGTTCCACCTCCAAATCCACCAGAATCTGCTCCTGACACCCCCACTGCCCCCTACTGGGTCCTACCTTGGCCAGCCTTCATCCCATCCTAGGCCCCTCCTGTACATCTGGGAAATATCTGGGTTCTGTTTCCATCCACAGTATCCTTTTGTTCAGGATTATTACCTGAGAGAGACGGGCTGTTGCCACTGGCATCCTGCAGAGGAGGGGACAGGAGAGCTTACAGAGCTTGGTTGAATGGGCAGAACCTTACCTTTCAGAGCGTCACCTTTGTCCCTTGACCTGCTGCTTCTCCTTGTCTCCACCTGAGGCTGGGGCACAAGAGAGGAAGTCAGGCTGGAATCCAATCCTGCATCTGTTCTTTGTGACAAACTGCAGGCATTTACTGGTGATTAGAAGAATGACAATCTCCATGGAATGACTAAAGCCCAGAAACCAGCTTCTGTGTGAGACCTAGAGTGCATTTCTTCCGTCAGCCTTCCTCTGCTCACGGAGAGCACACACTCTCAGCACTCAGTGTTCTGGTGGGCAAGATTTTGATTATGGAGGCTGAAGCTCTGGGCCAGCCCTTGACCACTTCCTCCCCGGGGTCAGCCATGCTTTCTCAATTAGCCCAGACAGAAAAGGAGCCTTGGCCCAGAGACTGGAGCTCAAGGAAAGAGACTGAGGACCCAGTGATGAGAGCTGCCCTTTGAAATGTCTAGTCATCTAGTCCTTAGCCACTGCGTCACTATATTGGGGATTTTTACCTATTGCCCTCTATAACAACTAGAGATGGGAGGTCTGAGATCTTCAAAGAGAAATATTTTTGAATGCTCATCTGACTGGCAAATGATTTACATATCATACGAGTCAATAGTTCAGTCGTTCAATCAGATCAAGGGCAATGGTACAATCAATGATTACCATATCCATTTTAGAACAACACCCCCCCCCCTCCATGGTTAAATTGCCTTCAAAAGGAGTTGTGTAATCACAGTCAGGTCTAAAGCTCTCTGTCCCCTCTGGCCTCCTTCATTTTTTCGTCTTGAAATAAATCCCCCTTCACTCCCTAGCTTCCCGATGGGGAAGTTCTCCACACTGCTGATCTCACAATCCCTCCCTCTGCCATGAGATCTCTCCACCTGCAACTCTGTCAACCCTTGTGTCCATGATCATGATGCATCCACGCCTCCTGTGCTTCACAAACAGGGAAAGCCAACAGAAATAATGAAAATCAACATAAGCCGGCAAGGATAAAATGATACCAATGCAGTGAACAAAGTCCTAAGAGTGAGTAAGGACGCACCAGCCCTCATCAATATTCCAAAGCCAGGGCTGATGGTCTCTTCTTTCTTGAGATTTCCCCTATCAGGAAATTAATTACGAAAGGAAAAATTTATAAAACAAGGAAAAATCAATCTCTCCTATGGCTGGGTTGAGAATTTCTTACCTTTATCCTTTTCCTGGGTGGTCGCACAGGTGGAGTATTTGGAAGGAAGGGGAGGACCAGGAAGAAGCAACCCACTCCATACAGGATGCCCAAGGTCAAAACAGTGAACCAGGTGGGGTATTGGTAGGTCAGCCAGGAAGCACTTTTCTGTTCCAGCAGAAAGAGAATCTCCTCCATCTTCTGGATACAGCGGTTGCACTCAGGCAACTGAGCACTCTGAGTCCCCTCTGGCTTCAAACCCACTTGCATCACAAACCTGGGCCCACATCACTAAAGGGTCACAGTGGGGTGGGAGGTGACAGCAGGACAACACATAATCCCTCCCTCTACCCTCCAGCTCATCACATCCCTCCCCTGCTCTGGTCTTCTCTCTCCCACTGCCTGCTCTGGGCCTCCAAAGTCACCAGCTGCACCTGATGGAATGGAATCTTAGTGCAAGTTCTTATTCATTCCACCTCCCACCTAGGTATTACCTGCTTCCTTGGCAAGTTGCCTGAATCATGACCAATTTCATAGGCTTAGAATATCTGAAGTTGTCTCTGTCCTCAATGAAAACCTTCTCAAGTCATGGTTTTACTTTGTCTTATCCAAGATAGAGAACTTAGGTTTATGTAACATTTATTTAGCTTTATGAATGTTGGATGAAAAGCTTGGAATTTGACTTCTATGACCAGGAGAGTTATTCAAGAGCTGAGGTATATCTCTCCCAGGAGAGAGATCTAAGAAATTTTCTGCCAGATGGTACATTTGGGGAGACAAGGAACACTTAAGCATTAATCATTCTTAACAGTGTCCCCTGCAAATCTTCCTTGTGTGTGACTACTGCCCATTTAGGGCTTGCTCTGGGAACACTTGATGGGGTAATAAGCCTTGCAACAATTCAGGCTCAAAGGGCAAGCATCTGGCTGAGCAAAATAAAGAGATAATATGGATTGAGTTGTGTCCTTACCACTACCACTTGAGATATTCCCCCAAAATTCGTTGGAACCCTAACACTGAAGGCTATAATCTGATTTGGTTATGTGAGGGCTCTCTCTGGGAGAAATGTACCTCTGTCCTTGGCTTCACACAAGAACCAATTGACGCAGAAACCTAGTTTGTGATCCAAGTGACTTTATAAAGGATAGAAGAGGCAAATATGCTCGTGGGGGGTGGGGGCGGACTGGACAGCCCACGCGCGCTGGGTTGCATGACAGCTGGTGGGAGGCCCCCACCCATACCCTGTTGGTAGGCATGGCTGACGGTACTGTTTGACCCCATTGACTGAATTAAGCCCACCTGGTCTAGATGGGGGCCCGCCCAGGTTGACCTGCTTCCTGTCACAAGGACCTAAATGTGTGCATCTTTCCAGCCTGAAGCAGCTTTCAACTGTCTGTGATGGGGAGGAGGTTTGGCATGCACAGCGACCACCCTCAGTTCTGCCTCTACTTACCTAACAGGTACACGGCATTTCTTTTCTGTTTTTTAAAACAACAACAAAAAAATCATTTGTAATCTTTCTATTCCAGCGGTGCTAGGAGCAAGGCAGAGGCAAAACCCAAGAACAGGGTTCTTCTCTGTTGAAGCGCGATAAACTCACGGGGAAGCAAACAAGCATCTTCATCCACGTGAAGTGAATCTGTGAATCAGCAGCTCCCAACTGACCAAAGCACGCACAGAGCAGCCCAGCATCAAGGTCCGTTTCTGTGCACTGCTCCCACTGTGAGGAAGAGCTTCATGTGCATTAAAAGGGAACTTTTGTAATATTTGAATTTTGAATAGTGGTTTTTGTCAGAAACTGGAAAAAAATCTCAAAGCCTGAAGAAACTCCTTTCTAGTACTGAACATTCAAGGGAGCCTGTAGAAGCCTGAAATGATTGCTAGGTGACCACCTGGATCTGCTTGTTGAGTGAAAGTGGCAGAATAGCAGCAATAGAGCAGCGGGTTCATTCTGACCACTGACACTCGTGGACCTGGTTTACAGGCAGTAGAGAAGAAGATGAGAGCAGGTTGACTCGTTTGAAGTCCATGACCTACTCTGAGGGGACTAGAGTTGTGGAGAATTGGTGATGGGGCCAAGGCCTAAAGGCAATGCGACCAATGGACACTGAGGTGAGGCCAAGAGAGGGAGCCCACATTGACTTGACCCGAACCCGACCAGATGAAGAGAAGAATGTTGAGCCTGTGCACTGGTATATACTGCTGCAGACTGTATAGACGAACTGTCCTGCTTTGACTTTCTTGTGGATGTGGACTTCACAAGGTTCCAACTGGCATGAAGACTCTTTATATTGAAGAATATGATTGTCTCCTCAGAGCACTGGGTTGATGGAAGTAGGCAGTAGAGAAACTGAATAGCCAAAATGGGCCAGATAAAGGCGTGAAGTGGCTAGCTTACAAGATTTCATAGATACTGGAATATATTCATAGAATTATAGGATTAATATGTGGGTGTACCTTACCTGCAATTGTTAAGCATAGGATATTTTTGTTTCATCACTTACAGAATATTATGTTTAAAGGAGGGTGGCACGGAGTGAAATGTATGCATTTTCATATTATACTGTTAGATACTGATATGATTCTATTATTGTTTTGAAATTATATACGGCTAAAGAATTTTGTGAAAATGTCAAATGGACAAGGGGTGGTCTGTTGTAGTTATACAATCTGGTGTCAATTTGGGACTTGAGAGGATTAAGAGTGAAGGGGTAGACTCTAGTCTCTCTATTGGGTTATGGCCAATGAGGCCTCTTTGTGGGCCTGGCCTTCCCGTCAGGGTTCTGGGAAATCTGGTATTTCCTCCTTGGAGGCAGGAGACTATCTTTCTGCTCATTCCCTGAGAGATGTCCTACTAACAAGACACATGGCACCACACTGATAGAACCCATGCCCTGGGAACTGGAGGAGCCACATGGAGACCCTGCCAAAGCTGAGATGCTTCTACCACCACTGGATGCAGAAGACTTTGCAACTACTGACCTGTGATCTTCCTGCATTTGGGGTCATTGAAGGTGTTTCATGAGTCTGAAGAGAACATTATAGATTGATATCAGACATGGGCTAATATTGGACTTATGGACTTGATCTTGGTTGGGCTGGAATGCTTTCTCAATATACAACTGTTCTTGTATATAAAGGTCTTTCCTATACACATCTGAGTGTGGATTTGTTTCTCTAGTCTACCTGGACTAACACTCATGGATCCC
This sequence comes from Tenrec ecaudatus, assembly GCF_050624435.1. Classification (NCBI taxonomy): domain Eukaryota; kingdom Metazoa; phylum Chordata; class Mammalia; order Afrosoricida; family Tenrecidae; genus Tenrec; species Tenrec ecaudatus. The sequence continues at coordinate 484,014 of NW_027458900.1, forward strand.
TTTCAGGACTGTAAGTTCTGTTCCCCTGACTGCTGCAAAGTATGTGACAGAGAAGAAAAGGGAGAAGAGTGAACTGTACCCATTTATTGAGGTAAGAAAAGTGATGAAGGAGCATGGCCGGTTCCCCAAACTTCATGAGTGGAAAAATGGGCTCTTGGCACAAAATGACATTCAATCTTCACCAAGAGATTCAGGGCTAAATTGCTGCCCTATCTCTGAACTCAGCTTTTGTTTTATTTTAATTCTCATATAATTCACATATATCATTCAATACTTCAGTCATATTAAGATTTGTGTAATCCTCACCACAATCAGGTTTACATCATTTCCTTCTTTTATATTCATTTTTGTTAGCCCCCCCCTCACTCCCCCAAATCTTCCCTGCCTGTCCCTAGGTGATTGTTAATTCTGTTAGTGTCTCTCTGGATTTACCTCTCCTGGATTTCATATGTATTAAAAAAAAATACAAAACAAAATCAAGAAACAAGTAGAAAAGAAAAACTAACAATGATAAAAGAGAGAAAAACCTCAATCGAACAGAAAGTGAAAAATACTAAAAACTGGAACCAAATTAAAATTAGTCTGAAGAGATCAAATGATCAGGTGTTACATTTGAACTTAACTGTATCTGTTCATGTCCATGGACTGTGGTCAGAGGGAATTCACCCAGCATGTGCATTTGAGTCCTTTTGCAAACTGGGTGTTCCGAATATAAACTCTGATTCTTGTTCATACCTGCAGATTGAGATTCTATTATTTATCACCCTGGCATCACACTGGCTGTGCTGCTTGTTCTGGGCGGCCTTAGTTGATATCTCACTTAGATGGCTGCTTATTTTCAGAAAAAAGGTTTAAGTACAAGGCCCTGTTCTTTGTGATAGATGTGCACCATCTGATTTCAGGGTTTTTTTACACCCTATGCTTTCCAGTCAAATATTCACTTGAGGTAATTCAAAACACTCACTTGGCTCGATGACGCCAGAATAGCTCCCCTCCATGCAGTTCCATGGAGCTCAGCATAGTTAGGGCACAGAGATGAAAAGACGATTGAACCATGTACTGAACGTTCAGGTTTTTCCCTGCTTTTGAAAATCTGTTTGCGCTTGTAGAGTAAATGTTTTGTACTTTTTAAGAGTGTAAAAAAAATAGATGGAGGGATTCAGAGAAAATGGCGACCAGATAGGACCCATCTATCTGGAGCTCCTGCTGCCAGACCAGAAAAATAGGAAATTAGGTGAAGGAAACGGGGAGGTGGAGTTCTGAAATTAGAACTAGGGTAACAGGGTTTCTCCTGAACCCCTTCTTTTGTGGGATTTCCACTCACAAAGCAAACCAAGAATGCTTTAAAGCACTATAATTTTGACGAAGTGGCAGGTGCCAGATATGCCCTTGCCTGGAGCAGGGATCCCTGCAGGTGGACGCCCTGAGAGGGGGCAGAATCTCAGACACGAGGGGAACCCCACACTGAGCTCTCCATGCGGTTGGATGCCTTGAGCTCACGGTCAGGGGTTGGTGGTGGGTAGCCATAATTTAGAGTAGAAGAAAAAATATATTATTACCTTAGGAAGATCATGGTGTGGGAGAAAAAGGCAGAAAGTCGGGAGTCCAGGGAGCAAATTTAGTTCCAATTGGCCGACTAGCAAACAACCCCCCTGATAAGCTGCATCTCCCCCTCTGGGGGTCAGCTTGACAGCCACCAAATCTGAGCACATCACAAGTAGAATTTTTTTTAAGGGTGAAACATAAATGATTGGTTTAAAACTCAAACCCAAGTCTGGTTGCTCAGTTCCAAGCACCACATAGGGGAGGTCCTTAACATAAATCAGCATAAGAAGCAACCTAGCTAAGGAATGCCAGAACTCAGCCACAGGGCCTGGCAGCTTTTACCATAACAAAGACCCGCTGTAGCAGTGTCAGCCTTAAACAGCACTGAGCTGTAGCCCAGAGACTGTGGGAGACAATTTCATTCTAGCTGGCCAGAGGGATAAAAAAGAAAATCCTCTGATCTAGGAAGCATCAGCAGTCTAGATAGGACAACAAGCTTCCCTCTCAGTGATTCTACACATAGCTGGGGAGGCCCTGCCGGTCTTGGAGCCCTAGACGGGGCTGAGGGAGCCCCCCAGTGCCCCCTCCCAGCCCCTGCTGCAGTGCTACATGCAGCACAAGGCAGGTACTCCAGCACCCAAGTGACCCCTGGCCACGGGCGCGATCTTGCTTTTGAAGTAATCTCACACAGCATCTGTGGAACCCTACATCAGGGATGGGAAAGTCCATTAACGCATGCCCAGGAGAGCCAGCATAGGAAAGCTGGATTTTCCTGCCCGTGGGCTCCGATGGATGTTGCACCTGGAGCAGCCCACCTGGGCCAGATGATTGCAGTTCAGCCAATGGGATTGACCTGGGGTCCTTCACCAGCCTCCCCGGGAACCCTTGAAAAGGCAGGAACCAGAAGGGAGAGGGGTGGTCTGGTCGTCTTCCTGGGAGGAGAGAGATCCTTGCATGACCTGAGGCAGTCTCTGCCAGGCCCCATGGTCAAAGGAATCCTATGGGTGCCTTGTAAAACCTGAAGCTTCTTTTAACTCTCATTAAATTCACTTGGATCACGAGCCTGGCTTCCGCATGAAATTTTTCTCGCGGGGAGCCAAGGACTGGGGTTGGAATTTAGGCCAGAGAGAGAGACCTTACAAGTCCATGACCCCGTGACCTTGAGGAAGAGTTGGAATTCCTCTGGCCTCAAGGACAGGTGATCAAGTATCATTACCTCCTTACCCACTGCTCTACTTATTCTCACTTTATTCACTAGCCCTTCTAACTTTTCCACCGCACTCAGTTTCAACGTGCTCAGGTTGGTGTTGGGCTTTTATTTACTCGCTTTCTTCTTTATCCCTCTTTTTTCCCCTTTTCCCCTCTTTTTCCTCTTCTCTCCCACTCTCTCCTCTCATATGCCACTAAAGGCTTCCAGGTCACTTCCCTCCGCTTAGGGCAAATCAACCCAAATAGCAGGAGGCACTCCAGCCTGCCCTGTGTGGGAGTGCTGTACACCACACAAGGCACCTGGGACAAACACCTACAGTGCGCTGCACCGTTGAAGAAACCTCCGTCATGCCTCTAAGGTGATCTCGTCAACTAGGGCAATTCTGCCCAGCACCACTGGGTCCCGGCATTAAAAGGGCACACTGACCTGCCATGTTGGAGCAGTGTCTAAACCCCTCTGGCCCCTCATCCAAGCAATCAGGGATCAGCTACTACTTTATACTTTATTTCCTCCTTCTCTCTCTCCTTGCTCTTTACCATCACAGCCAACCTTAGTGAACTCAGTTGGATTTATTTCCTTCTTTCTCTTTATTCTCTTTTTCTTTCTTTCCTCTTTCTGTCTTTGCTTTCTTCACCTCTCTCTTAGCTTGTACGATTCTCTCTGCTCCCTCTCATTGCTTGCACATACCACTGCTGGTTTCCAGAGCCCTACACTCTGCCTAGGGCAACCCTGTCCTCCTAGTGGGCAGCCTGACCCCTAAGACAGTACTGCACACAGGACGAGTCAGAGCTACACACAGCATAACACAGGGTCAGTTATTTCTTTAACCATTTAAAAAATACTCTCTCCTCCTCCTTCCTTTTCTCTTCTCTCTTTTTCCTTTTATTGGACTCTTCTTACAGGTTTTCTGCTTTTCTCCGCTCCATCTAGCTCTTCTCTACTTCCTACCACAGCCTCCACAGATTTGGTTCTCCTTTTTAGTTGTTTTCTTTTCTTTTTTTTTTTTTTTTACTGTTGTCACCTTTGTTTACTCTGTGCATTTTAGTTGTGTGTGGGTGAGTGGTTGTCAGTCTGGTTGGCATTATTGCCCCAGTCTGTGTCTTCCTCTTTCTCTCTTTTTCCTCTCCTTTCACTCTCTTTCCCATCACAAGACAATAGCTGTCTCCAGGCCACTCCCCTCTGCCTAGGGCAAACCTGAAGGCCCAACTGAGGGAGCTCCCACCCCCCACTTATTGGTGTGGCAAGCAGCTGGGGAATTCACGCTGGTCCTCTCCCACACACCAGGCCACAGGTTGTTCTCCCCTATAAAAAGTGGGGGCATCCCCAGCCTAAATCCTGAGGTCCTACAAGTGACTGGGGGAAACGCCTGACCACCACTTGTGAGGCTCCACGCTACTGTGGGAACATCCACCCAATCTCCAAGGCGATCTCTCTGTACATCCCCTTGTCTAGCCAGATTTGTAAAGTAGAATTTGGATCATGATAGTGGGGGGAGGAAGCATTTAGGAACTAGAGGAAACATGTTTCATTGTTGCTACCCTGCACCCTGACTGGCTTATCTCCTCCCCACATCCCTTCAGGAAGGGGGTGTCCAGTTACCTACCAATGGGCTTTGAGTCTCCACTCTGCACTCACCCTCATTTACAATGACATGATTTTTGTGTTCTTTGATGCTTGATATCTGATCCCTTCAACAGTTCATGGTCACACAGGCTGGTGTGCTTCCTCCATGTGGGCTTTGTTGCTTCTGAGCTAGATGGCCGCTTCTTTATTTTCAAGCCTGTAAGATCCCAGATGCTATAACTTTTGATAGCCAGGCACCATCAGCTTTCTTCACCACATTTGCTAGTGCACACATTTTTCTTCAACCATCATGTTGGAAAGGTGTTCATCATGGAATGCCAATTTAATATAACGTGTTCTTGCATTGAGTAAGTATTTGGCAATGTCCATCTACTGCCTTAATACTAAGTCTATAAATATATGCACGTTGATCTATTTACGAACCCTCCTGTATAAATATATTTACATATGTACATGCCAGTATGTAGACCTCTAGAAATACCCTTTGTCACCTAGTTCTTTCCTCTATTTACTTTTACTTTCCTCTTGTCCGACTATCATGCTCAGCTTTCACTTGGGTTTGAGTAATTTCTCTTGGTTACATTGCCCTTGCTGAATACCTACCAGGCTTCTCACACCCTCCTTGCGACGGATTTTGGATTACTTGTTGCTCCCCTGTCGCTGGATTGGTCAGCATCACCTCCTTACCCCCTCCTCTCTCTCTCCCATGTCCCCGGGAACCATTGGTCCTGTTGTTTTCTCCTCCAGACTATTCTTCCAGCCTATCTTATCTAGATAGATCTGTTGAGATAATAATATGCACCAAAAATCAAACCATAGCAAGATAGGCGATGGGTGAGAACACTGTGATGACAAAAAAAAACAACAACAGAAAACCAATGATCAATAAAAGAGTAAATTAATTAAAAGACAAAAAAATTTTTTAAGAAAGAAAAACCTGTAAATAGATCAAGGTCTGATTTTTTTTTCTATAGGTGTGTCCTTCAGTCAGGTCTGATGGCATATCATGCTCTGGCCCCAGAGTCTGTCCTTTGTACTCCCTCAGGGGCTACCCGCTCTCCTCTCATGGTTGCTCTGCTGCATGCTTTTAGTGATTTGCCTCCGTGTTGGAGGGCCAGTCGGTTCAGTCCCAACACAGAGTCTCCGGTATTGTCCCCATAGGGCTCTGGGCCAGCAAGGGATGGCATGTCTCATAGTGGGATCAGCCATATGGTCCACTCTGTACATTGGCTGTTCAGAGTGCCAAAATCATCCTCCAAGCCTGGTGGACCAGTGTGTGCTCCACTCTCTTCCTCCCCCTTCATTTGCCCCTGTGTGCTCTGATCAGACATGTCCATCTCCCCTAGCTACAGGTTCAGTGCCGTCTTCTAAAGTAAATTCTTCTGGGGGGAGGGGCAGTTGTCCACGTAGCTGGTATGGAGGCTGGACCATCCACTTTTCATTTAGGATCAAAAGCATCTAGCTTTTAGCATTAGGTGCTATTGAGTCAGTTCCAACTCAAGGCAGAATGAACCACTGCGCAGTCCTACACCATCTTCAAAACTGTTGTTATACTTGAACCTAACATTTCAGCCTTTTCCAGGGACTGGCATCTCCTGATAACATATCCAAAGCATGTGAAGTCTCCCCGTGCTTGCTTCTAAGGACCTTTCAGACTGTTCTTCTGACACAAATCTGTTCATTCTTCCAGCACTCACTGGTATTTTTAATATTCTTGGCTAGTGTCATCTTGATGGGTTGAAACACTATCTCGCTCTAGTGTTGATGTACATTTTTCTGATGCCTAATTATACTGAGTATCTTTTAAGGTAATCATTTAATTTTTATGGCATTTTGAAAAGATGTCAATGAGGTCTATTTAATTTGTGTTCAGATGGAAACACATATCTCAAACTAAATATATGACAGTAGAATAAGAATCCATTTTATCCTAAATACTTGAGATATTTATACAGCCTACTCAAGTTTTTATCAACATAGATAAGGTGGCGGTGGTGGTGGTGGTGGTGGTGGTGGTGGTGGTGGTGGTGGTGGTGGTGGTGGTGGTGGTGGTTTTTAAGAGTTAATCTCTAAATAGGGGACTGTAGTACTGAGCACTGAATCTCCTTTGCTTGATTAATTTTTATGTTAGGGAAGTAATACAAGGATTCCATCAAATGACCCATCAGTTTGAGGAAAAAGCATATCAGAATTGATGGTCAAAGCCTATATGGCTTTATGGTTTAGTCTCTAGGGGTATGTAATGCTCTTGTGAAAATAGTATTCCTCATGATAATAACGAGGAACTGGTGGGCTTCCAGGGCTGGGAGCTGAACTGAGGGGCAGTTCTACCCTGTCTAATAGGGTCACTATGAGTTGGCAAAGACTCGATGGCTGTTAGTTTGGTTTGTTTGACTTGAGTACTGGCATTCAGTGTGTTTATCGAAATCAATAAATTACAAGCATTTAGATGTCTATTTTTTACATACAAAATTTAAATCCCCCAAGCCTCTGAAAACTGCGAAGATTTCACAGCACTAGGTTGGTACTCTCCCATCCAAGAATCAGTGAAACTGGCAGGGTGTGAGGCATTCAGGCTCCCTCAGTTCCTCCTACTGCCTTCCCTGACCCTGGTCACTTGCTTCTATTACCTCTCTTGGACCTTACATGCATTTGAATTAGAACACCATAGAGTACAGTGCTCTACATGTGCAGCAGCTCTAACCATGTCACTCTCTGTCTCTATGAAGCCTCTTCCAACAAAATTCAAATGCGATTGTATGTGCACACATAAACACACGCATGCACCAGAGCACCCTTCTTAACAGAGAGTCAGGAGGGTCTCTTATTTGCTGTCCTCACTTTGGACACAAGTCCCTTGATGATGAGTAGGAGAAAAGGAACATCAGGTAGTGGGGGAAACCCTAAGGAGGAACAGAGGAGAGCTTTAACTAAGAATAATGCTACTAGGGGAATGATGGCATGTGAGGAAAATTAGATACTTCCAGACTGTCAGATTTTTCCATACAGCAAAATTAACTTTTCTAGTTTTGTCTAAAACTGGCCCCAGGAAATTTCAAATAGCACATCTCAGATTATCTAACCTACAAAGGAGTAGCCGGCCTTCCACCCACCCCCACCCCACCCCCGCCAAAAAACCAAGCGGTACAAAGCTCCACTGGGTACACATTTCAAAATATACATTCTCCTGTTTGGGCAGGCATCTGGCAACTTGCTCCGAGCTAGTGCACCCACACTTTTTTCCCAAGGTCATTGCTGGTGACAAGACCTTGTGCTCTTCTCACAAGCCAGAATGCAAACATAAATCAAGTCAGTGTAAGACGCCATCATCACCTCACTCAAATACACCTCGTCAAGTGAACTCAAACTTCAAGAAGATGCTCATTTGTTTGGTTTTGTTGATGTGAGGGTGATAGTGCATTTGGAGTTTAGTCATTGCACTAGGTCAGACTGTTAATCAAGCTTCCTATATAGAGGTTCTGAAGATATTGTGTAAGAAGGTCTGAGTTGTCTGGCTAGACCAGAGCTTGCACACTGCTATTGACTAGAAGTTCCGACACACAGAATCCAGGACAGATAAACCCCTCAGGACCAATACTGAGAGTAGCAACACCACGAGGGAAGGTAGGGGGGAGAAGCAGAAGAAAGGGGAAACCAATCTCAATGATGGACATACAGCCCCACTCCACCACCCAGGGGAACAAACAGCAGAAGTTTGGGTGAAGGGATACAGCAGAGGCGTAAAATATAAAACTAAAAAGTATGTATAAAGTATCAGTGGTTCACGTGGGTGGGAGGAGGGGAAAAAAGGAGCTCAAGGAGAAAGAACATGTTTGGAAATGATGATAGCAATGTATGTACAAATGTGCTTCATACAAATTGGTGTATGAATTGTTACAAGAGCTGTAAGATCCCCCAATAAAATGATTTATTTAAAATAAAAAGGACTGATTAGTGGTAGACAGGGGACTGGTTTTGCCACCATGACAGTGCACCTGCTCACACAAAAAAAACAGCATGCCTCTATCGCCCGATCTGATCCCAGCACACCGAGGCAAAATACTAAGGGTGTACAACAGAACAGGAAGGGGAACAGAGCAACGAAGTCCCCAGGGAATACCAAAAATAGACTTTGGGGCCAGGGCTAGCTGACCCATCATACTCTATGAGAAAACACTCCTAAAGGCCAACAAACAGTCCTTGAACTAACTAAAAGCTTTTCTTTCTTGTGTTTTGTTTTGCTTTTTGTCATTGGCTTGTTGGTGGTGGTGTTGTTCTTTTGTTTCATTTTGTTGCTTGGGTTTGCTCTGTCTCGTTTTTGTGCATGCTATGATTTCCACAGGTCTGTCTAAATGAGATAGGCTGGATGAACAATCTGGAGGAGAAAACAATGGGACTGACAGCTGGGGGAGGGAGATGGGAAAGGGGGGTGTAGGGAAAAAGGAAGTGCTGTTAACAAACCCAGGGACAAGGGAACACCAAGTGATCCAAATAGATGGTGAGGAGGGTGTAGGAGGCTTGGTAGAGTGTAACCAAGAGTAATGTAACCTAGAGGAATTACTGAAACACAAATGAAGGCTGAACATGAGAGTGGGACAATCAGAAAGTAAAAGGAAATCAAGGAAAGAGGTAGGAAGCAAAGGGCATTTATAGAGGTCTAAATAAAGCATGTGCATATGTAAATATATTTATGTATAACGATGGGGAAATAGATCTATATGCATATATTTATAGGTTTAGTATTAAGGTAACAGATGTACATTGGGCCTCCATTCAAGTACTCCCTCAATGCAAAAATACTTTGTTGTATTAAAGTGGCATTGCGTGATGCTCACCTCCCCAACACAATTGCTGGAGGCAAATGGGTGCATAAGCAAATGTGGTGACTGAAGTTGATGGTGGTCGGCTATCAAAAGTTATACATTCTGGGGTCTTAAAAGCTTGAAGTTAAACAAGTGGTCATGTAGCTGAGAAGCAACAAAGCCCACATGAAAGAAGCACACCAGCATGTGTGATCACGAGGTGTCGGAAGAATCAGGTATCAGACATCATCGGAACAAAAAAATCATATCTTTGTGAATACGGGGGAGTGTGGAGTGAAAACCCAAAGCTCATTTGTAGATAATTGGACATCCCCTTACAGAAGGGTAGCAGGGAGGAGAGGAGCCAGTCAGGGTGCACTGTAGCAACAATGAAACATACAACTTTCCTCTAGCTCCTAAATGCTTCTTCCCCCACAACTAAAATGATCCCCATTCTACCTTACAAATCTAGCTAGACCTGAGGATGTACACTGGTACAGATAGGAACTGGAAACACAGGGAATCCAGGGCGGATGATCCCTTCAGGACCAGTGGTGAGAGTGGCGATACGAGGAGGGTAGAGGGAGGGAGGAATGGAAAGGGGAAACCGATTACAAGGATCTACATATAACCATCTCCCTGGGGGACAGACAACAGAAAAGTGGCTGAAGGGAGATATTGTATAGTGTAAGATAAGACAAAATAATAATTTAGAAATTATTCAGGGTTCATGAGGGATGGGGAATAATTATCAGCTGATGCCAGCGGATTAAGTGGAGAGCAAATGTTTTCAGAATGATGAGGGCAATGAATGTACAAATATGATGTATGTATCAATTGTGATAAGAGTTGTATGATGCCCCAAAAATTGATTATAAAAAAAGAGAAAAGAAATAACAGTATGAAAACATCCCCCCAAAAAGCATGCCTCTCTTGTCCCTCATATCCTAATCACCTGAACTCACTCCATGTGACTTCTTTCTGTTTCCATGAATGAAGGACAGTGGTTTGACAACACAGAAGAGGGGGGGAAAAAACAAGGGTGTCACCCAAACTGCTGAGTTTGAAAAATGTTTCCAAGAATATAATCACAGATTAGACAAATGTGTGAAGTGTAATGGAGAGTACTATGAAGGGGATAAAAAATTTAAATGCATAGTTTTGAAAAAATTGTAGTTTTTGTCGGGTTCCCCCTAGTAGCTTCCAATTTCATAGCAACTCAAGCCATCACCATACATCAAACTGACAGAGAAGGGGTGGGTTTTGTGTGTAGGTGGTGTTGGTTATTGCACAGGGGCAAGGGACTTCTGGTGGCATAGTACCTTATGCCTTGGGTGTCAACTGTAATGTCAGCAGTGGGGAACCACCAGTCAGTCCTCAGAAGAAAAGGATGAGGCGTTCTACTCCCATAGAGTTAGCCTTTGGGAAACCCACAGAGATAGTTCTGCTCTGATCTCATAGAGTCGCTATGGCTCAGCATCGACTCCATCGAAGTGAGCTGACAAACTAAAGGCAGGAGATCTGAAAGAGGATGCGGAAACGTTGTCTCAGGTACTTTGGACATATTACTATGGTGGAACCAGTCCTGCAAGAAGGGCATCATTTTTGGCAGAGGGTTAGCAAACAAGAGGAAGACCCTTACTTAGGTGGATTGACACCGTGGCTGCGAGAATCGGCTCAAATACAGTAACAAGTGCGAGGATGGCGCAGGACTGGGCTTTGTTTCTCTCTCTAGTGCACAGGCCCCTATGAATCCGAACTGACTCCAGGGCTCTACAATATCAACTACTACAACCCTGAAGTTCAAACCTACCCAGTGGCTTCCCAAAAGGGAGGTGTGGCCATGTGCCTCTGTAAAGATGACAGCTAGGGAGCCCCTGCGGGGCAGTTCTACTCTGTGGCACAGGGGCAGCCAGGAGTCGGAATGTGCTTCACAGCAAAGGGTGTGCTTTGTCTCAGTTTGTGCCTGCTGCTGTTTATGCTATGCACTGAGTTTAACATGTGACACTCAGGAGCGAATGAATGGAAACACACCCATGATGCTTCCATGATGCCAGATGCAAGCTGACACTGTTTCTGAGTTCTGGGCATATTATTTTTTCAGAGATAATTTCCTGTAGCGGTGACACACCGAGTCCTATTTCATGTAAAAGCATCAGCAGCAGAGGAAAGCACTGCACAGAGAGAAGACTATGACACGTAACAGGCTTTCCATAGAGGAACAAAAGGGTGGATGTCTTGGGCTGCACTCTTTTCTTGTATACAGACAGTAAACAAGCTGAACACATCTCACCTAAGCATAACATTACAACTACTTGAAGCCCAGCTCAGGCATCTGGACAAGAGGCAGCAAGGAAGGATGGGAGAGAGTTAATGGGCTGGGCGTCCCCAAAGGTGCAGAGTGGGAATCAAGGGAGGATCCAGGACGAGCCAAGGCTTCTGGCAGAAGTCTGAGAGGAGAGCAGCAGAAAGGAGCTGCTCTCTGGGTCCTCACAGATGTAGCCAGTGAGAGAGCAGCAGTGCTGCCCCCTGGCGGTGCGCCGAAGGCAGGGCCGCTTCCCCCAGGGCTGGAGAGCTCTGGGGAAAGACAAATCCTGTCACTTTGGATGCCAAGTAAGGGGGCACTGTGTGCCGGTGGTGTACCTATGTTGGCCAAAGCGCTGCCCACTGTGCATTTGCTTCTCACAAGCACAGTTATCCTTCCTCGTGCATCCAGGAAAGACAGTTCTAGAAAAACACAAGCAGTAAAATAAAACACTGCCAGGTCTCGAACCATCCTCACCATTGTTACTATGCCCACTGATGTAGCCACTGGTTCGAGCTGTTTTATTGCCCGTCCTCCACTTTTTGCCAAGCATCATGTCCTTCATGGACTTGATGTCCCTTCAGGGACTGGTCTCTCCTGACAGCACGTCCAAAGATATCAAATGAAGTCCAGCCATCCTTTGTCCCCATGTTCTCTTGGCAGTCCTTGTACTTTTATTGCTCAGTGTCTGATTATTTGGGACCAGGCCTTATTGCTGCCCCTTCCTCACCTTGGCCCCCAATCCCGACCCCAAGCCCTGCACATCCACTGTGTGAAACCTCCTGTTCCTGTAACCATCCCTGTGCTTTTGTGTGGGGGGGTCTAGCTGGGTTCCCCTGGCAATTCGCCAGCTGCCCTTGGGAAAGTTCATGGAGTCGGCTAATTAGTAGAAAAGCCAAACGTCCAGCTGAGATTGGTTTACTCCCTAGCACCCTTGGGCAGGAGCACAGCCCCACTCCCGGTCCCAGGTAGCCAACGACCACACCTAGGTTCTCCGGACTTGGCAGCTGTAACATGTGGCCTGGGCTTCCCCTTCATTTCCTGCTCCTTTCTGGCTTGCTGTCTGACTTTTCTTTGCGGAATTAAAGCTGCAAATTGACAGGATCCCATAAACACTCTAAAGCCACAAAAAAACACCAAATGCCCACCCAAACATGTGAAACTTCCAAAAATCATCCTTAGAAGATTCCCAAACCCTAAACATTCCTAAACCCCATATATGCCCTGAAAACACCACGAAAGCCCTAAGAAAACCTAAAATGCTGGGGGAAAAAAACACATATAATATGAAAAATACCCTAAAATCCCTAAGGAACTCTGTAACATCACTAAAAACACCATATTGTGCTGAAAAATACCTATACACTCTAAAAAACCACCCCTAAATCCCTTAAACACTCCCTAAAATCTTATAAAACACCCTAAAAACCCCAAACCACCCGAATGCCCCAAACACACCTTGAACGTCCACAAACAACCTAAAAGCCCTAAAAAATCACATGCCACCAAAAAGCCCTAAATGACCGCAAAATGCCAACTCATAGCCACCCTATAGAGGGCTTCTGGAGCTGTCAGTCTTTTATGGGAACAGCTTTATCGTTCTCCCAAGGAGAAGTTGGTAGGTTTGAAACCCGGACCTCATATTTAGCAGTCTAATAATTGCTGGACAGTGCCACCAAGGCTCTACTGGTGTAGTGGGTTACACATTGGGCTGCTAACCTCAAGGGAAACGGTTCAAAACCACCACCCACTCCTTGGGAGAAAGAAGAAGCTTTCTTTCTATTCCCCTAGATTTCTCATTGAAGGTGTAAAGTAACCTGTTAAATGCTCGCAGTGGCAGCAGCAATGTCTCATAACCATGGGGAAATGTGGTTCAGAAACTTCAGAAGCAAGCATCCACCAGTAGGTGACTGACCAGCAGTATTGACTTGGGCAAAGAGAAGGTGACATGGAAGGGTAAGGAGAAGAATGCGTGCAGAGGGCAGGTTGGCAGCTGAGCCTAAGTCCAGTAGAAACAACAGCAGAATGGCCTGTTCCTGGAAGGGCCACAGGAGATGGTGCGACTTCATGTAGCCCCCACTTACATGTGTAACAGCAGCAATTGCCTGAACACGTGGTCTCCCCAGGGAGGAGCCTTTGTGTGGTGTTAAGATGCTGTTACTGTCTGTTGTACTGTGGTGGCCTGCATTTGGCTGTAATGGTGGAAATTTTGCAGCCAGTAGTTCAAATGCCTGCTGGGTCACTCACTGCAGGTAGACTTCAGCAGTTTCCAGACAGAGACGAGGGAGGAGGACCTGGTCTTCCACTTCTGAAAGAACTGGCCAGTGTGAACCTTGTGAATGGCAGAACACTATACCTGAACATGAGTACCGCAGGCTATAAGGCATGATGGATTGACACAGTGGCTGCAGCAATGTGCTCAAACATAGGATAGTGCTGGCCTGGAAAATAGTTCATCGTCCATTAAAAAAAATCATTATATAGGGGCTCATACAACTTTTGTTGTTGTTTTTCCCTAAAGGAGAGCAGTGTATTGGTACACTGAGAGGTATATAGATCAATGGATACGAACAGAAAAGCTACACATATATTCACCAGTCAACAGGAAACTAGCCTTCGAAAAAGGACACAGAAATATCCAAAGGGACAAATTCTGCTTGCTCAACAAATGGTGTTGGACAAACTGAGATACCGTATGTAGGAAAATGAAGCAAGCCCCAAACCTTCCCCCATGCACAGAAATTAACTGAAGAGGGGTTAAAACCTGAAAGTAAACCTCCGGGCTATCATAATCATTTTTTCGATGACCTCATCGGTCAGAAATCATTGTAGGAACGCCAAAGCGTTCTTGTGTTCAACGTCTACATACATAGCAGGTGCTCCAGTAAAGGGGAATCTTGGTGGAGCTGGCTCATCCATTCCTGAAGAGAGTAGAGCACCACGTTGGCCCATCACAGAGCTCAGGTGTAGAATCTTCCTCACTGTCATCCTTTATCTCAGCAGTGTCAGTGTTGGATTATGAATTTCCCAAAGAACCAGTATCGCTCAATTCTGTGCACAATGCTGACTCACTCTCGCTGTTATTTCACTGGTCTAAAAACCCATTTAGGTTAAAATGACACTTTTTTGATGCCATGACCTAAAATTTTTAGTGAGAAAATGTTCCCAATGACATTACATGGGTCTTCGTCTAATCCTGATGCCATGTTCTTTTTCACAGAGACCAGCTTCTTGTATAAATTGCTCAGCATACAGATGGAATAAGAACAGTGAAAGGATACAACCCTGATGCACACCTTTTCTGATTTTAAACCATGCAGTATCACCTTGTCCTGTTCACAGTCTCACCTGGTTCTATCTCTTGGCCTTTGCATAAGCTCCATATGAGTACAATGAAGTGTTGTGCAATGCCCATTCTTTTCCATGGTATCCCCAAGATTCACCTCCTTCCACTCGTGGTTTCCAGAACGTGGGGTTGGGACAAAGCCTGGATAGTCTCATGGCAAGACCAGATCAGGAATGGAGCTGAGCCGGGAGCAGCTTTATTTGCTTGCTCCAGGGAAAGTCTGCCAATGTGACTAAGCCTCAGGGGCTTTCTACAAATGATAAAGGTGAATCCCTCTCTCGTTACCCACTGATCATCTCTGAGCCTCTTGCTCTCATATCCCTTGCACAGACCTCTACCATTAGATGGACAATTCGGTAACGTTTGAACACTTTTCTGATGCTGAGCCTGGGGAGCAACTAATAGCTGAGTAAATATTGATTGAAAGATGGTGAGTGGAAGAAAATAGCTTTGCCAGGTCCAGGTTGTGATGGAGATGAGAGTGTTACCAAATCCTGCTGTCCCCATGGTGGGTTTGCTGTATTGTGCCCAGTCCTGAAAGTCTGAGCCAGGGGTTTTAACGTGGCCCCTTTCAAAACATATAGGTGGAATTCTTGGACCATGAGCTGTCCATAAAGCTTTACCAAGGAGATGTCCGCCCTGGAGCGAAACAACCCAAGAACCTAGATCTTCGTGAAGGTGTTGGTAAGGGATGCAGCGGAAATCATAAACTTGACTGAAAGCAAAAGAAACTTTGCCTTCATGTGCCTGCAGCTGGACGAAGTGGTGCTGGAGCACACCCTCCTTTGTGATTCTTCTTGTTCTTTTTATGAGCTGCTCCCTGGCCTGTGTAGTCCCGTAAATCTGGAAACTCTTTGCTGGTGGGGGCAATTGTTATATCCTCCCCCCAGATCCAGATGTCTTGTCCATGGTCAGTGTGCAATCCTTGTTTGCCAGAGGAGTGGGGCATCTAAAGGCAGGCAGGGGTCACATACTTTTTTTCTACACTTTCTAGAAAGACCAGAGCTAAACATCTTGCAGCCCTTTTCATGTCCTCATTCTTTTCTGTATTTATTTTCCATGAAAGAGGAGAAGAAACGCGACAGCATCTACTGACAGCAAGTCAAATGCCATCGTGTGTGTTCAGAGGGCAGGCTGGTTCTCATTTGCCTAACTCATCAGTCCCATCGTGCCATGTCCATGTTAGATTGTTTAGGGAAACAGATGACATATGTTATGATGCTAAATAAGCTGAAACAGTGCCAGGATGGAGGCAGAAGGGTTTTATTTGTTTGTTTTTAAATGAAGCATGGCTTTCTAGTGACTTATTGTGGTGGGGAAGGGGGGCACCGAGAGCAACAAGACATGGCTGTGACAGTGGTCTGGGAATTGAGACAAATCATTGCTTCTGCAGCAGAGATGAGCTGCCTCTGACCTGTCAGTTACTTGAAGGGAGACTCTGCATTTGGTCAGACAAGTCTCAGTTGGAGATGGTACCAGCTTTCCTCCTGAGCCTCTGTGGTTCCCTTTGAACTACACAGGCCCGAATCGCTTTTAGCTGAGCAACAGCAAATGGCAACACAGACTTGCCATATTGCTCTTTTGCGTACACTCTTTAAAAATCATACTAAATATACATGCATCAAAACATTCGTCACTTCCACGCTCTACAAGATTATAATTAAGTGGCATTCTGCATGTTGTTCATATATCATCCTTACCCATTCCAAAATTATGTCATCACCCTTATGGAAGCTCAGTATCGTCTCAGGGATGGCACTTCCCCTCCAGGCCCTACTGGGTTAGGCTGGGTTGACTAGAGAAATAAATCCAAGGACACTCATATAGGTATAAGAAAGACTCCACCTCACTTATTTGTCCAATTGACATGGCATTATGTAACAACCATACTTACCTTCCTACCTATCCCTGGAAACAATTGGGAGATGTTTGTCTCTATTCATTTTCCTAGCCTAGATATTTTTTGTAAGTGGAATTAAGCAAAATGTGTCCTTTTTGAAGCTGATTTATTTCACTCAGCATAATGCTTATGAGGTTCATTCCTCTTGTAGCCTGTGTCAAGAGTTCATTTCTCTTTATGGCTGAGTAGTAGTCCATTGTATATACCGTAGGCAACATGTTTGACTTATCCATTCACCTATTGATGGGTATTTAGACCGTTGACACGTTTGCGAGATTGGGAATAATGTTGCAAGGGCCATCTGTGTATTTGTATCTATTTATGCGCTTGCTTTTAATTGCTTATATCCTTCATTTCCTTTTCTTTCCTTGTTAGACTCAGTATGATCCCCTTCTGCCCCTCCTCTAGCCTCACAACCTCTGTGTCTGATGTGCCAGGATCTCACCAGAAGCCTTAACACCAAGATTCTGAGCCCTGACTGACCATTCTGACCATCCAGGGAATTGAATATTCCGGAGCACACAGAAGATGAAGTTATCAAAACTCCTTAGGCATAACCGAACAACTGGAGGGAGTGCTTTATTGGGCTGGGGGGCTGGGGATTATAGTTGTGAAGGACACCAAGAACAATTGTCATTACCTAGACTGTAAAGACTATGTTCGACATCCATGCTGGTGAGTAGCAGCTGGATTTCAGAAGCTCACAAGTGGCCATCTAGGTGGCAAGTATTGTCACCCTCACTCTGGAGGAAAGAGTGGTGAGTGGACCACATGCGAGAGAGGGAGGTGGGAAGAAAGGTAGTGGTGTTAAGAACTCCAGAGACAAGGGAACAAAAAGTGATGGAAATCGGTGGTGAGGGGGATGCAGGAGGCCTGGTAGGGCGTGATCAAGGGTAATGTAACCAAGAGGAATTACTGAAACCCAAAGGAAGCCTGAGCATGACAGTGGGCACAAAAGGAAAATCAAAGGGTATAGAAGAGTGAGCTGGGAAGCAAGGGCCAGTTATAGATGTCTAAATAAAGGCATGTACATATATTTACAAAGGGGCATGGGGAAATAGATCTATGTCCATATGTTTATAGATTTAGTATTAAGGTAGCAGATGGACATAGGGCCTCCGCTCAAGGACTCGTTCATTGCAAGAACATTGTTCTATTAAATTGGCATTAAACGATGCTCACCTTCCCTACACGATCACTGACCACAAAGCGGCTGCATAAGCAAATGTGATGAAGAAAGCCGATGGTGTCCAGCTACCAAAAGATATAGCGTGTGGGGTCTTAAAGGCTTGAAGGTAAAGAAGCAACCATCTAGCTCAGAAGCAACAGAGCCCTCATGGAGGAAGCATACCAGCCTGTGTGATCACAAAGTTTCAAAGGGATAAGGCAACAGGCATCATGAGAACAAAAAAATCTTATCATGGAGAATGAGAGGGGACGGCCGGGTATAGACCCAAAACCTATTTGCAGTGCACTGGACATCCCCTTACAGAAGGATCTCAGAGAGGAGATAAAAGAATACAGGGTATGAGTCAGCAAAGAAAAACACAAATTTCCTCAAGTTCTTTTTTTTTTGCGCACCCCGCGGGCGCCCGGTGCCGCCCCCTCCCCGGTCTCGTGGCGGCGGCGGCAGCTCGGGGCCGGGGGGGGGGGGGGGGGGGGGGCGGGCGCCAGGGGAGGGGGCAGACACCAGGGGCAGCGGTGGCGGCGGCGGCTCCCGGCGCCATTTTGGGCTGATCGATGAATTGAACAAAGAGGATCAATTTCCGATCAAGCGAGTTATCAATGGGGGCCGGGGAGTGAGAGGGACTTGTCCCCGAGTCGGCCCCGCTTTCCCCGGCACCCCCCTCCTCCCCTCCGCCGCGGCTCCCCGGCGGCAAGGCAGCCCGGCGCCCCCCGGGGACGCCGCGACCGCCCGCAGCCCCCACCCCCGAGCGAGAGGCCGAGAGAGAAGCCTGACCTGCAGCTGCTGTAAATCAAAGCGCTTCCAATATTGAAACATCGATCCCACATTGGCCGCCATCTTGAGACGTATTGAGACGGAGTGAGAGGCTGATAGAGAGGGGGCTGGAGTTCTGGAGCCGCCAGGAGGCAGCAGGCGGGCGGCGCCAAAACCCGGCCTGGAGCCAGCCGCCGCCGCCGCCACAGAGGAGCGCGGACTCCTCCTCACGGCGCCACCGCCGCCAGGGCAAGCCGAGCCGGAGTCGGAGTCTGAGCCCGAGGGCGTGGCGGCCGCTGGCCCGGCCTCGCGCGCGGCCGCCCGGCCACGCCCCCCGCCAGCGGCCGAACGAGCGACCCGCCCGTGACCCCCGCCCCTCCCAACCCCCAGCCCCGGCCGGTGGCCGCCCGGCTCGGCGCGGCCCGGCCCCTAAAGGGCGGCGAGAGGGGCGCTGGAGGGCGGCGAGAGGGCAGCCCCGCCGCCCGCCGAGGCCGAGGCCGGGCTCATCTGGCGCGGGGGGGGGGGGCGCGGAAGGAGGGGGCCCTGGCGGCAGCGGAGCGCAGCCACCCCGCCCGCCTCTACGCCCGGGCGCTGGGTGCCGGCGACGCGCCGGGGGTCGTTGGTCATCCTGCTGGGCGCCCGCCCGCCCGCGGAGCCGCCGCGACCACCTGCTTGAGCCCAGACCCCCGGAAGGCGCAGGCCTCAGCGCACCCGCGCTTGTGCCCGAAGCCTTGACCGTGGGCGGCCCCGCCAGCCGGGGCCTCAAGGACCCAGCACCCCAGAGCGCCCTTGCTGGGGGAGGGCAGGGGCATGGGGAGGCATCAGCCCCTGACCCTCTTGAACTTGCACCCGCCAGCGTCCCACGCTGGGGCCCCAGAGTCCCCGCTCAACACCACCCGGTGACCCAGGGCCCCCTAGCTGTCACCGCCAACTTGGTACTTAGGAGACATGCTCTCTGGAGGCGGTTGAGGCTTGTCTTGTGGCCAATAATCATCTCCTACGCCTTCCTTTCCAGTCACTAATTTGATGTCTTCACTTAAAGAAATGCCCATAAGTTGAGGTTTCAGAGGAGAGCTCCTTGAGCTCCCCAGACAACAAGGGGGCCGAGTGTCACCGTCATTATCCTGAGCTGGGAGGGAACACTAGTGTTCCAGAGGCTGGGAATCTGTCACTGCCTGCCCACAGCACAGACAGAGCAGGTGCTGGTTATAATTGTTTCTAGACGTCCTGCCATGCTCAGTTGAACGTCAAAGCCATAAACGTTGCCCGACTACAATCAAACTGGAGTACGCAGACATTTCTGCATCATTGCCGGGTGGAAATACACTGAGTGGAGTTGGATGAGATGGCAGCAAGTGCTTAAGGAGGGGGTGCTGTGGGAATACCAACAAGATGACTGCTAGTCTCCGTTTCCTTCTCTCGTCTGCTTTGTGTTTTCTTTCAGGACCAGAAGAAATGATGCATATGTAAGGAAAAAAACTTTTCATTTCCAGAGGAGTTTTCCACCCCACAATCTACCCGCAGCCTCCTTTGAGCAAGCCAGTAAAAGCTTTTTTTTTTAACCTGCCTTCTCACTATGACAATTTCCGGAGCTGCTATGTGGCTGTGTTTAAAAGTCCCCCTCGGGATCCAGAGTGCAATCCATATCACAAAGGCATCCTCCCAGTCCCAAATAGCAATGTGACCTCATTTCAGAAGGTTGTTCTTGTTTCCATAGACCCAGAATGGAGTTTAAGCTGTTGATCTTGACTGTGGTTGTCGACTCAGCCTCTCATGGGCACCTCATGGGCAGTGGAGCAAACTGTGCCAATCTGTGCTACCACCAGGACTGGGAGAGGAAGCCAACAGTGGTGGGCCATAGGTCAATGTGTGGATGGGGATGATCAGGTCTTTCTTCATTATTCTGTTTCAGTCTGGAAACACCACTGAAGCCTCAGTGTCGTAGCAACACACAAACCTTCACTGACAGTCTGGGGCACATTGGCTGCAAATCAAACCCGGGTCTTCCCGGTGAAAGACGATGAGAGGTCTACCACTGAAGCACCGTGGCCCTCACCTCAAACCAGGGCAGTCATTTCCGGAGTTCAAACCAGACCACAATGCAGGATGACTGAGATTGCCACCAGAATCTGATACTGATGCAGAAAAAAACCTAATTACCATTTTATTGACTCCCAATAGGACAAAGATCTGCCCCTTTGGGGTTTTGAGACTTTAAATCCTTACAGCAGGGGTCGCAACCTGTGGGTCGCGACCCCTTTGGGGATCAAATAACCCTTTAACAGGGGTCATCCAATTCATAACGATAGCAAAATTACAGTTATAAAGTAGCAATGAAAATAATTTTATGGTTGCAGGTGACCACAACATGAACTGTATTAAAGGGTGGCGGCATTCAGAAGGTTGAGAACCATTGCCTTACAGAAATAGACAACCTCATATTTCTCCCACGGAGGGGCTAGTCAGTTCAAACCCCTGACCTTGCGATTAGCAGGTTAATGCATAGTCCACTACACCACCAGGGCTCCTAATGATATAATAAGAGATACTATTGTTAGATCTCTCGTGGGAGAAATATACCTCAGTCCTTGGCTTCGCGTGAGAAAGAATTCACTCCGCAGCCTGGATTGTGATCCAAGTGAGTTTTTTGAGAGAAGAAGTTTCAGGTTTACACAGGCACCTCAGGGCCCCTCACCCCTGCACAGCTTGCCTAGAAGCTGCTGGAGAGAAAGTCACTACGTGGGCTCCAGGATCCTGCCTTTTCTTTCTTTTCTTAAATCGTTTTATTAGGGGCTCATACAATTCTTATCACAATCCATACATACATCAATTGTGTAAAGCACATTGTACACTGACTGCCCTCATTATTCTCAAAACATTTGCCTCCACTTTAGCCCCTGGCATCAATCAAGTCCTCATTTTTACCCCTTCCTCCCCCATCCCTCAAGAAACCTTGATAATTTGTGAGTGGTGATATTGGGAGGGTAGAGGGAGGGTGGATTGGAAAGAGGAAACCGATTACAAGTATCTACATGTGACCTCCTCCCTGGGGGACAGACAACAGAAAAGTGGGTGAAGGGAGACATCGGAGAGGTCAAGATCCTGCCATTTCAATTCCTCCACAGGGAGGCATGGTTGATGGTCCTGGTCAACCCCATTGGCTGGATTGAATTCACCTGGCTCAGATGGGCCAATCCAGGTGTAACACCCACCTAGGTGTACCACCCCTTCCTGGCCGGAAGTTTGAACCTGAGCATATGTAATGGATGACCCACTCCCTATGCTAAGCTACCTAACAGTATTTGCAAGATGCCGAGCAATGTTCTAAGCTTTTTGTATATAATAATTCAATTATTTCACTTAAGAAGCCTATGTGTGGACTCTATTCTTGCCTCATTTTACAGATGAAAAATCAGTGGCACAGGATGATAAAGTCATGAGCCTATGACCACACAGTGAGGAAGTGGAAAGGAGAGATTTGAACCCAGGCTGCAGAGTCCATGCCTTGGGTGCCTACAGCGCCACATAGGACACAGGAAAGCATGGAGCAGACTCGGCGTAAGACCTAGCATGTATGTGCTAGGACTGCATGAGAGTAGCTGCTACTCAGATCCAGAAGAGAATACAAGGCTATTGCAAAAATTATTTTTTCCAAGAGAGGGTGGAATTCTGCATCTTGTGCGAAATCCCCCAACCTGCACATGGCACAGCTACTTCAGAAGGTTCCCAACAATGTGTGCTGTGTGGCAAACCTAACTGAGCTCAGGGGGAGCTGGTCTGTGGGTTATGTTACCCAGAAGGTGAGCAGTTTGAACTCACCAGCCACCACTCCAAGGGAGAAAGAGAAGGCTTTCTGCTCCCATGGACTTACAGTCTTTGAAGTGGCAGGGAGCATTTCCATGCAGCCTATGATTAGGATCTAGGAGGGTGAGGGTGGATGGAGTTGGTTGAGACCTGGCTTCAGGGCATTTCCCAGAAGGGCTTCCTGCAGTGACTCTGCCTTCAGGAATGTCTGGTGACCCTGAGGGCAGCAAAGTCCTAAGCACACTCAGGCAGTGGTTCTCAACCTTCCTAATATAGGTCCTTTTGTTGTGGTGACCGCCCCCCCCCGACCATTAAATGATTTTCTTGCTACTTCATCACTGTAATTTTGCTACAGTTATGAATTGGACGAGCCCTGTGAAAGGGTCATATGACTCCCAAAGGGGTCGCAACCCACAGGGTGAGAACCACTGCACTAAGGGTTCCCCTTCCGGGCAGCTCTACCAGTGTCTGATGTGCATAGTTCTGTGAGGTGAGAGAAATGAACTTAGTGTCTGCTTCTGGTGACAGTTGATGTGGGTGGGCTTTCTCCCTATGTCAAATCCCTCTCAAGCCATTTGTCACCACAACAGAGGGAGCCACACACATAAAGCAAGAAGAGGAGGCAGCATAGCAGGACGGTAAGCAGAACAAAGATTGAATAAGCACAATTCACTTCAATCATGAATCGGGTGCCCTTGAGATGTGAGGAAGACCCCAGTCTAGTGACATTAGATCAGGTTTAGGGATTGAGTGACGGGACCCTCTTGGCTCCCCTCAGCCCCTATCTTGCTTTCCCATTGACCCTGCCCCTTACATCGTGATTGGTCCTTATTCCAGCATGATGGTTGATTTCATAATCACAACATGTGGGAATGTGTTAGTCGATAGGTTATACAGGCACAGTCTCTGGAATGGGTAAGTGAGGAGGTGTGACTGGTGACATGACTGGTGGAATGGATCATGTGAAGTGATTTGAGATCGTTGTTCAGACCTGATAGGTCATCCAGGCCTCTAGTTGATCCTGGCAGTACTCTAGTTTAAGGAAACAAAATGTTAGGCATTTAAGTCATATTTAAGCTTAAATTTTGAGCAATAGGCTGTGGCTCACAGTGAGAGTCTATGTGGAGACCCTAAATCCATTTTGAGGGGCCACACATTCAGCCACCATTGAGTTCTTTCCTACTGCTGACCGGCAGTGGAAAACTTGCGTCCACTCCCCGGGCCAGACTCAGCGATATACGGTCGTGTGCACATCCCAATGAAGGTCCCGCTCATGCTCTCACTGGCCCTCCCGCAACTCCATGAATTGATCCGTCTTCAGGGACAGTTTTGTGACAAAGGTGTTTGTTTTCCATGTCTCATTTAAGCTTTCAGGAGCTCAGGTGGTGATGCTGGATAGTGTTGGACTATTAACAGCAAGATCGCTGGTTCGAAGCCACTAGTCATTCCACAGGAGAAAGATGAGGTTATTGCTTCCTGTAAAGGTAGCAACTTCAGGATCCCTACACAGAGTCACTATGAGTCAGAGTCAGCAGGACAGAATGAGTGTCATTTTATTTAAGTAACTGTGGCTGTGGGTCCTTCCGACACCATTGTGGCCTCATGCGGATGCTCTCCTTCATCCAGAACAGCGGTTTGTGTCTTTTTCTTGTGTAAAACATAGCAAAGGAGTTCCTAATAAAATAAAGTTGAATTGGGAGTCTTTTTTCCCTCAAACAAAGTAAATCCATAAATAGAAATGAGACTATGGTGCTAATAACCAATTGGAGAGTTGAGAGAGCTGAACTCTCAATCCTGGTAGAAACCCATTGTGACTTTAAAAACTTGCTCAAGGTCATCCATAGCCTATGAGGTTGAGTTGAGCAGACACAAAACAGATGTGTTGGGGAGTAATTGTGTACATTAAGTAAACAATTTATCTTTCTAAAGATTCTGTCTAAAACTTACTTTAAATAGTAAGTTTTCCCCTGGGCTAGGGAAAGGTCAGGGAGCTTAACCCCCTAGTATCCACCCCCTCTCAGCATTCATCATGTTAGGCCAGAGGAGCCAAATCACACCCACTACCCAGGGAGCACTGCTTCCAAAAGCCCATTGCCTGTGCCGGGGCAGAGGGCAGGTACCCGGACCAGAAATGCTGACAGAGTGGAACCAGCGGGCTCAGCCCCCAGCTTCCTGAGAGAGCAGCTGTGATGGTTTACTTTTGGACAAATGTCAATGCATGACTTGGGCAGCACGAAAAGCAGATGTGCAGAGGTTGTTCGCTGTATTCCAGAAGTTCACACACTCCCCGCAGGCTCTTTGGTGGCTTCCACCTTCAATCCCAAAAGGCCACTGCCGTCCAGTGGATTCCAACCACAGTGACCCTATATGGAGTTTTCAAGACTGTAAATCTTCATGGGAGCCAGCAGTCTCATTGTCCCCCTTGGGACAGGGAGCTAGCAGCCCGTTTCACCTCCAGGACCCCTTCCTCTCTAATTCTGGATCCAGTCCCTCCAAATATCCTGCCCTGCCCTTGTCTAGGCTTCTTAAATGCGTTCCATGCTGCTTATGTTAGTCTGGGTGCCTTAGCGAAACAAATCCACAGAAACGCGTATGTATAAGAGAGAGTTTTATGTAAAGGGTGAGTGCACATCAGGAAAACATGCCCGCATTTGCTTATGCACCCGCTTTGTCTTCAGCGATCATGTCGAGATAGGCTGGTGGCTTCTTCCATGTGGGCTTTGTTGTTTCTTAGCTAGATGGCCCCTTGTTTATCTTCCAGTCTTTAAGACCCTGGACACTATATCTTTTGATAGCCGGGCCCAGGGTGCTTAACCACTACACCACAAGGGTTCATTAGCTTGTGACTTATCTCCTGCCATTCACACTAGATGCTCAAAATAGCAGGAAACCAGGTTTCTCCTTTGTGGCCACACCAGGTACTGACAGAACCAAGAACAGAGAAATGCTTAGTTATATATCTTGACTATCATTAGCATATTATATGCCTGGCAATATGTAAGCCTTCGCTCCCCTGACCTCTCACAGTCTCGGTAAAATGAAGCTAATAAAAGTAGTGCTCTCACAAGCTTGGTAGGAGATTAAACAACTCACATAAGGGTACACAGCCTATCAACGAGGAGGCGAGATGAGGCAGTGTGTGGCTGCTGAACCCACACCCTTCACAACACCTGCATTAAAATGACTGAGGGCTATGAGGAACCAGACAGAAGCAGGTTCACACCCCAGATTGAGTCAATTTAACTGCCTATTGTGCCTGACCCTTCTATCTCTGATCTTAGAAATGGGGTTAACAACAACAAAACACTGTAGAAGAAATGTCCAGCAGATGACAGGCACGCGATTAAACAACAAAAAATAAATCACTTAAGTTGAAATTCGAACTCCTGGAAACCCCTCACACACGTGCAGAAAAGGATTGAGCCCATACGGTGTTTCCAGTGCCCCCGTCCTTCCCCCCTAAAATGAGCATTTGATAAGGTAATGCCTGGATTGTTCCAAGCCCAAGACTGTGGAGAACTAAAGGAAAACCCAGCATTATGAATCTTTGAGCACAGCCCTGCTGGGAAACCGCCCTGCAGTCACTTGTTGATGACTGGAGGAGGGACAAGAGTAGGGAGAAGAACGAGGACTGAATGTGACACATAAGCAGGGATGGCCTACATTCCATAAAGGAAAAAACTCAAGGTCTGCTTTTCTGGTGCCGGAAAGTTAAAACCCATCTGGTGCAGTTGAAAAGGTGTGTGTGTGTAGTTGGGGGGGGGGTGTTAGGGAGGAGGGGCGATGAGTCCAAAGGATGAACTCCATCTGCAATTGTGTCCTCAACTGCTTTCCCCTGCTAGCCACACGATATTTGTGGCTGGCCTGCCCTGCTTTTGTTATCAAGCCCAGAGAGGGCAAGAGACTAGCTCGAAGCCACACTGCAAGTTGGCAGTAGAATCAGGCTGAGAACTCTGGATGCTTAGAAAGCTTCACACAGACCTGAGAAAGTACCAAGGGAAGACCTGTTCGCTAACTGGGCAGCACTCACTGCATGCCAGCGCTGTTCCAGTGCCCCAGCCAGGGCATTGCTCCCTGTGTCTGTGTGTCTTCAGTGATGCACACAGGTGACGGATTGGCTTTTAATAGCATGCTTGGAAGGTTGAGGCCACCCAGCGGCACCTAGAAAGAAGGGCCTGCAAATCTACTTCAGACCAAGCAGCCTTTCCAGACCCTGGGGAGCACAGTTCTTCTTGGACACACAAGGAGGCCAGGAGTTGAAGTTGATTCCATGATGTAGTTGATTCCATGGTTCCCGGTTGTAGCTATACCTAGAGTCACATCCACATTCATGTTTATATCTCTTCACTCCATGGGGTGTTCATGGCTCCAACTCTTCTGAAGCAGACCACCAGGATTTTGTTTAAGAGGCCTCTGGATAGGTTTGAACTGCCAACCTTTTAGTTTGTAGCTGAGTGCTAAACAACTTGTGCCATGCAGGGTGCTAAGCTCAGAAACTCAGTCGGTGCTTCATGATCTCAGTTGGAATTATAGAGAGGGTCAGTGATGACCCATTGACTGCTGGGTAATTGTTGATGTAGTCTCCCTGTGCAGACATGTAAAGTACCTGAAAACTTAAAATCCAACTCATTGAGTGCATCATCCTGCCGTGCGCCAGCCCAGCAGCATGCTCTGCTGGGGACATTTGGCCATGCCTGGAGACATTCTGAAGAAGGGAGTCCCACTGCCATCCTGGTGCAGGGAACAACACAGCCCCACAAGAACGATGTTGGCCAAAATGTCAGCAGAGCTGCCACTGGGAAAATGGTCTAGTCCAAGCGCTGACCTTCGTAGAGGAAGAAAGCCAATCCAGAGCAGCTAAGTGACCTGCTGTGGGTTGCACAGCCTGATTCCAAGCCCAGTACTATACCCAAAGCTGTTACCACGCCCAAAATTAAACAGCAATAGCTGCCCAAAGGCCTCTTAGTTTGAGGACCAAGTAAGACAGTAAATGAGAAAGCCCTTTGACAAATGTGGCATGCTGCACAAACATGAGATGTTATTACCCAGGATCTTTTGATATATGTAAATAGATCTTGTACCAGGTCAGTTAATTTTCCAACTGCTCTATCTGAGCTTTCAGATGGCAGCACCTCTGTCCAACCCAGGAAAGGACTCCTGTGCAGGCTGAGCAGCCCTGGAAAGCCTCATGCCTGGCTTCTCCCACCCCTCAGCTAATCTCCAAGTGATTAATAAGGGCTCTCACTATGTTGTGCCTCCCAGCTGACAGATACTAGGCTATCAAAGCATTCGTATCACCTCCTTGATGCCTGAGGAGGAATATAGTTTCATGTGTGAGAGTGCCCCAACCCGCGGGACTCAGTTATTCGAGGGGTTCCAAGGAGGACCCAGCCTGAAAGAGAAACGGGCGAGAGAGAGGAGCGAGACCAAGCAGATTCTTGTCAAGGTCTGAGTTTATTGCTACACAAGCCTCTCTATAAAGGGTGAGGCAAACAAGGGAGTTCAAAGGAGAGATAAAAAAAAGGAAGGGTGGGAGTGTAGAGCACACAGGGCAGGCGGCCGCAAGTCTGCAGTTGGAATGTCCGGTGCTGGAGCAGACAAGGGTGGGCCATCTGGTGTGTGTCAGGGTAAGATAAGGTTGAGGTGACGTGGCTTTAGCCCTGCTGGGCAGGCAATATGGCCTTGGTTTTGTCAGGCTGATTATGCCCGGTTCCCAACATGAGAGAAGCCAGGAATATCTCCTCTCACAACTGTGCAGCAAACGAGATCAGATCTCCCAATCTGATTTTCAGCCCTCCTGTCTTTCCAAGTGAAGTGGATGGTCCATTTCACATTGTCTCAAGTCTTTGCACATTGCATGCCAACATTGCGACACAGGGCGCGGCTGTGGGTCTTAGTAGACAAAGCCCCCACCCAGAACCCTGCCCTCAGAGCTCCTTGGTCACCCTGCACAACGCAGGTCCAGGCCGGGCTCCACACTGCAAGGCGATCAACCCTGACCCTCCAGTGTGGCCGTCCTCACACGCTCCCACATCCACCTAGAAGGACTGGAGATGAGAGATTCCGGAAGCTCCCTGCCTCATCTGCCTCCCTCCCCAGAGCGACAGAGCAACTGTAACTGATTAGGCAGGATGCAGCCTCGTTCCCAGTCCCCACCCTCTCTGGGAAAGCAGGGATGTCTGGCACCTCATCCAAGGCCTTTCCCCTGTGATCTCATTACTAAGGAGCTGCTCCTCTACCGCCCACCTCCATCACCTCATCTACATATGGGGGAGATGAGTATGTCTTCTTTGCTGCTCCTTCCCTGAGTCCACCCCAGGAGCTCCCTGAACAGATCAACAATCACTTCTCATTACACCTGCAGCAGCCGTCAGATACTGCTGAACAGAGACAGGCGCCTCCCCTGCTGCTGCCAGGCTCCAGTGCACATGTGCACACACACGTGCACACACATTGTACAGGCACACTCACATGGACACACAAGCATGCACACCCATGTGCACAAACTTTGTTCAGAGGTGGGAATTCTGCCCATTTTAGCCTCTAATATTGCAATCAGAGAGTGATAGAACAATGAAAGATGAAGGTGGATGAAGGAAGATCTATTTATTCCCTTACTTGTTACATAACCATTCAGGGCTCTTTTTTTATCCGTACAAACACACCACCACACCATCAACAATCATCAAGTAGATGTCATGTGCAGTGCTGCCCTATTCAAGGCGGTGCTGAGAATGTGAGGAGGATTCTCTCTAAAGCACAGCTCTGAGGAAGTCTGTCTCCTTCGCACTTTTACACACACAGGGTGAGGAGCCTGCAGGAGGCTCCGTGCGTTGGGTGAAGCCACACGATGAGTGAGGAGACCGAGTGTGTAGCCAGGGGAGTGAGAGCGCAGAGTTCACCACTTCACCAGCATGCTGGTGTGCACAATCGATGAAAGGGTGGCTGCCAGCAGCAGGACAGAAAAAAAGTAAAGCATGTAACTTGTGGTTTTATCTCTGGCTTACTTCCAAAAGGAATTGTTTTTGTTGTTCTAAAAAGCTTTATACCGAGAAAAAAAAAAAGAAAGAAAGAAAGCTTTATACCTCTATAAAAACAAAAGGCTACTGCTGTCAAGCACCTTCAGACTCAAGCCAGAGGAGAGCTCTCCCAGTGGGCTTCCAAGCTGAAAATCTTCACAGAAACACAGTACCTCCTGTGGAGTAGCTGGTTGGTTCAAGCCAGCAACCTGGCAGTTAACAAGTACGTCCCTTGTACCTGTAATACCTGTATAAAGTGTATTAAATATGAACTACTCCTGGTGTGTAATTTTAAATTGAATTATTGTGCCTGGAACTTTTTTTTTAATAGCTAAGAATGGTGAAATGAGACTCCTTTAGATGTTATGATAAGAATACACACTACACAGGGCTTGGACCCAACCCAGCTTAATTCAAAGGAAGGCAGATTTATTTTCTTCTGCTTCCCAGAAGGTTCCCCAGCAGAACGTGTGTTAAACAAAATTGTTTAGCTATGGAAAAGAGCAATCTCCTCTTGGGAAGATCCTGGTAGAAGGGGGCTTTGGTTACATATCCAGCTCAACCCAGCCCCAGAGGCCTCGTCATGTTTTATTTTGTTTTGCCCTTGACACTGATTGTCTTGGGAACTGTGGCCCCCGAGCAATGGCCAGGAAGTCAGGTCTTCTTGATGTAAATCCTCTAATATCCCCTACAATGATTTTCAGTGCCAATGGTAAGGCCCGCCCAGTGGCTGCCACATGCCCCTGAGCAAACACGTCAGAGCAGATGAGAGCATGAGACAGCATTTAAGAGAACGGTAGGCTGGCCTTGACTTAGCTGTTTGGCCTCTCCTCAGAAGTCATTTGTGACACTGACTGTCATGGGTTTCATTAAGAACAAGTCTATCTCTACCAAAGAAAACTGCAAGGTAAGAGGACTTTCAGCTCCAGCTACATATGTCTCCAAACTTACTTACATATTGTCCTGTTTTCAGAAGAAAAACAATTTACTCAGTGCCTCCCGGGCAAATAAAAACTTTGGTACTACAACCTACAATCCCAGATAAAGTGTAGGTATCTGCTTTGGCAGCTCCCCTGGATCGAGCTGCTCCGGTAGCTCTCCACAAAAACCCTGTGAAGAGATGATCAGGCAGGATAGCCTAGTCTGTTCTGCAGAAAGAAGCTACCCCTGAAACCTCAGTGGCTTAAAATCTAGAAGTTTATTTCTTGTTCATGCAAATTCTGACGCTAGAAGGGCAATTCTACAGGGTGTTTGTCCTGCACACCGTCCGTCAGTGATTCGGGCTGCTTCACAAATATGGTGCCACCAGATCAAAAGGTGGATTCCAGGTCATCACAGAAGAGGAAGAGAGAAGTGGGGGTTGTGGATCAGTCTTTACATGCTTTGACACTTTAGTTGACATAGATCGCTGGATAGGGCTGCTTATATAAAGGTTATCAGTTCAAACCCACCTAGCTGTACCACAAAAGGAAGGGGTCATCTGCTTTCATAAAGGGTACAGCCTAGACAACCTCATGCAACAATTGTACTCTGTACCACAAGGGGTGAGCATGAGTCAGAACTGACTTGAAGGCAACAGGATTTGGGGTGTTTTTGTTTGTTTGGTTGGTTGGTTGATTGGTTTGGTTTGCTGAGTGGGAGGTGGTTCTACCTACAGCATATTAATCTGAAGTAGTCACTTTAGGTTTTTTTGTTTGTTTTTTGAGAGATGTGGAAAAGCTCATTGGCTTTAATGGGGAGTTAACTCTGCCGCAGACGGCCTCCTCAAAATTTCCCTCCCGCTTCATAAACTAGCAGAGATTTTCAATGAAGGAGCCTGCAGGCACCCGCTGGACATCTCCTTGCAAGGTCAGTCCTTTGGAGCCACTGGGAGGGAGAAAAAAGAGACTTCTATTCCTGTAAAGAATTCCAGCCCCAGAAATCCTCAGGGGGCAATTCTGCCCTGTCCTCTCGGGTCGCTATGAGTCCGAATTGAATTTATGGCTATGAGTTGAGTTTTAATTCCATTCACTTACTGCTATTGACAGGTTGCTAGATTAGGGCTTGTCTTCCCAAATGCCAGCACTAAACGAAAATGAGCTGTCCGGGCCACAACAAAGGGGTTGGAAATAAATCAGGCACACTCATTAGATACCTATGGCAAAATTCAGAACTGAGCATGCTCTGACCCAAGTCATGTAGACCCAGGTGGAAGGTCCACCTGGTCATACAGAATAGGACTTCACAAAAGTGCACCAAAATCAACCAGTACGATCGACCAATGCCCTCCAGTGGTGTTGGGAGGTGATAGAAGTAGGCCTGGGCTCCTTGTCGCCCTCCCTTGTTCACGTGCTCTGCAAGTGGAGGGTGAGGCCCTTGGGGGTTCCTGCCGTGGCTCCTCAGCTGGTTCTGCACTCCTGCTCAGGTATTCCTCCCATGAAACCGCCATATTCAGCTGCAAACTTTCCCCACCCCTGCCATGCAGCCCGGCGTGCTTTCCGGAGATAGTGGGGACTTTTGGGGACTGCGATACCTGAAACTTTCTTTCATAACATTCACTTGGATTTACAAAAGTGCTTCTGCCATATGAATTCTTTCAGCGTTGCTAAGCAAGAACTGAGGTCAACCACCCCAGAAACCTAACACTATCAAGTCGATTCTGACTTATATCAATCTAGGGGGTCCTCAAACTATGGCCTGCGGACCACATGGCCCTCAGAGGACATTTATTCAGCATGCCGGGTGTTTTTGCCCCCCTTTTTTTTTTTTACTTCAAATTAGGTATGTGCAGTGCGCATAGGCATTTGTGCATAGTTTTATTTTTAAACTATAGTCCAGCCCTCCAGCGGGTTTGAGGGACAATGAACTGGCCTCCTGTTTAAAAAGTTTGAGGACCCCTGAAAGGACAACGTAGAACTATGCTTGTGGGTTCCCGAAGTTCTAAATCTTTACAGGAGCTGAGAACCGCATCTTTCTCTGTGAGCCATAGCGGATTCCAACTGGCTGGCCTCATGGTCACACACATTCCATCAGGCTCCTTGAGCCTTAACTTGATAATTTAATGAAACGATACTTCTCCAAGTCACACTGTATCAAGGTCTATAATCTTGCTATTCTAATATCAAATTTAAAATAAGGAATATAGTTAAGCTCCAAATCCATAAGCAATAAGATCATTGAATCTCTTTGGACACTATTACTTAAAAAAAGAAAAAACTCTGTCCAATTATTTTCAGCACAGAAAAGCTTCCAGTGTTTACAGCTTAGTATGTAATTGCTTTTTCTCTTCTTCTTTTGCATTGGTGAATCATTTTGAGCTTATAATAATGTCAAAATAAATAGTTTCCAGAGCCTCCAGGCATTCACTGTGTAATGATCATTTAAAAGATTTCTTGGTTAGAGGGTCCTCAAAAGAATAAAAAGCGTGTCCGCATCCCTGGTCATTTCTATATTCAAAAGAAGAAATTGCTCATCAAATGCTACAAGCCAATTTCTTTCTTCAGCCAAACTGCCCATTTTAGCATCACTGAATTAAGCAAATGGTTCTACATTTCAAAGTCAACAATGATACTCTTTTCCCTTTAACACGAGCATCTTAAACAGCTCAAAAAATAGTCGAGCTCTTTATTATGGCTTTTCCTGAGAAAGCTGTTTCGTTGTTTATTTTATTTATTCATCTAGACTTTCATGTTAAGATTTGTGTATTTTAAGTTCTGCTAGTCAGGACATTTTAAATGGAGCCAGATTTTTTTTTTATACTTTGTCTTTTAAAATATAATGAGACTGAGCAGTACATCCGTTAATAAAATATAAAGTCTTCCTATTTCTGTTTGTTTGTAATTTCCCTAAGGATAACTCTTAATGTAGTAAAACCAAAACCCACCATAATGAATTACATTTGGTCTACTGGGGGTTGTGGCCAACCTTTTGATAGAAAAATCCAGAGACTCCCTTCTGCATCTCCTTTCCCAACCAAACCCCGGTGGCTGGAGGCTGGAAGGAAGAAAGAGGCTGGGCTGCTGGGGCAGGGTGGGGAAGGGGTAACCTTGCAGATTATTTCAAATTCTACTCTGAAGGCAGAAAGTTATCCAAATGAGATAGCTAGAGATTCACTTCCTTAGAAAAAGATTGAAATTAATGTGTCCCTTAGAAAAGCCAAAGGAAAAAAGTCGTTATTAATTTAGGCAATTGAAGAACTTTGAAAGCCATGTCTAGTACATAAAAACACCTGTCCCTAGAGCCCATCGGCCTAGGAAACTGAATTTTTATACCATGTAAAATAAAGGAAGGTCATTTCTTAGACTTGCTCAACAGAAGATTGTCATTTTAAACCGGTTACTGTAATGAGAAGCTGGGTTTTCGTAAAAAGGACTGAATGCTTGAGTCAGTGTGAAATGAAATTAGAGATGCATGTTCTGCGCATGGCGGCATTTCCGGAGGAGTCTGTGTTCCTGTGACTGCTCTCGATCTGTCTCGTGCCTTCTGGGAAACTCACAGCGTGGTGCCCACATCTAGTCTCTCGGACTTTCTTGCCAGCTTTGGAAAGGTGTTGAGTCTGTTGGATCTGCTGCACAGAGACAGCATGCAAGTGGACCCTTCCCACATTCCTCAGAGAGCAGCCCCCCAGTGTAAAGCTGTGGGTGAGGTTTGATGACCTTTGCCCCTTCATCATCCCGCATTCTTTAAGGGACCCAAGCGCTCCCCCGAGGCATTACCGGAGAAGCAGCTACCCCATAGTTTCCAGATGGTGGGTATCAGCCTGTGTGCTCATTGGGATCGCCAGAGAGCTGTCCAAAAGACATCTTTGTCCCATCTCCACTGAGTCCGATTTTATTGGCCTGGAATGCAGCCTAGGTGCTTGGATTTTTTTCTCTCTCATAAGTTTTTATTGTGAATTAGGTGAAGGTTTACCAAGATCATCAGTTTTTTATTCAACAATTCATACCCATTGTGTTTTATGCCACTTATTGCAATCTCCACAATATAATATGACTTGTTCCACTCCCTACTTATGTCTTCTGTTTCCCTTCCTCCTCTCTTCCTACCCTTCTGAACTTGGGCCTTGGATTAATACTGCCCTTTTGAGATCAAATGGTTTGCTGTTTTCAGGTTTGCGTGCCTCACTTGTGTAATTGCTCCCATTATAGACCAATCTATTATTTGGCTGAATATTGAACCACAGGTAGGAGTTCATTTTCAAACTTAGTGAATAAGGACCATCGTTTCAGAGGTTCTGTTAGTCCCTATCCAGCCAATAAGCCTGGTCTCTTTTATGACTGTGAATTTTGCTTCACTATCTAGGACCTTTGGATGTGATCCCTTTCAAAGAAGTTGGAATTGATAGTTGGAGATCATCTAGTTATTCTGTGCTCAGAGTCATGAAGTCTAATGTTCATGTGGTCCACTCACCACTCTTTCCTCCAGAGTGAGGGTGACAATACTTGCCACCTAGATGGCCACTTGTGAGCTTCTGAAATCCAGCTGCTACTCACCAGCATGGATGTCGAACATAGTCTTTACAGTCTAGGTAATGACAATTGTTCTTGGTGTCCTTCACAACTATAATCCCCAGCCCCCCAGCCCAATAAAGCACTCCCTCCAGTTGTTCGGTTATGCCTAAGGAGTTTTGATAACTTCATCTTCTGTGTGCTCCGGAATATTCAATTCCCTGGATGGTCAGAATGGTCAGTCAGGGCTCAGAATCTTGGTGTTAAGGCTTCTGGTGAGATCCTGGCACATCAGACACAGAGGTTGTGAGGCTAGAGGATGGGCAGAAGGGGATCATACTGAGTCTAACAAGGAAAGAAAAGGAAATGAAGGATATAAGCAATTAAAAGCAAGCGCATAAATAGATACAAATACACAGATGGCCCTTGCAACATTATTCCCAATCTCGCAAACGTGTCAACGGTCTAAATACCCATCAATAGGTGAATGGATAAGTCAAACATGTTGCCTACGGTATATACAATGGACTACTACTCAGCCATAAAGAGAAATGAACTCTTGACACAGGCTACAAGAGGAATGAACCTCATAAGCATTATGCTGAGTGAAATAAATCAGCTTCAAAAAGGACACATTTTGCTTAATTCCACTTACAAAAAATATCTAGGCTAGGAAAATGAATAGAGACAAACATCTCCCAATTGTTTCCAGGGATAGGTAGGAAGGTAAGTATGGTTGTTACATAATGCCATGTCAATTGGACAAATAAGTGAGGTGGAGTCTTTCTTATACCTATATGAGTGTCCTTGGATTTATTTCTCTAGTCAACCCAGCCTAACCCAGTAGGGCCTGGAGGGGAAGTGCCATCCCTGAGACGATACTGAGCTTCCATAAGGGTGATGACATAATTTTGGAATGGGTAAGGATGATATATGAACAACATGCAGAATGCCACTTAATTATAATCTTGTAGAGCGTGGAAGTGACGAATGTTTTGATGCATGTATATTTAGTATGATTTTTAAAGAGTGTACGCAAAAGAGCAATATGGCAAGTCTGTGTTGCCATTTGCTGTTGCTCAGCTAAAAGCGATTCGGGCCTGTGTAGTTCAAAGGGAACCACAGAGGCTCAGGAGGAAAGCTGGTACCATCTCCAACTGAGACTTGTCTGACCAAATGCAGAGTCTCCCTTCAAGTAACTGACAGGTCAGAGGCAGCTCATCTCTGCTGCAGAAGCAATGATTTGTCTCAATTCCCAGACCACTGTCACAGCCATGTCTTGTTGCTCTCGGTGCCCCCCTTCCCCACCACAATAAGTCACTAGAAAGCCATGCTTCATTTAAAAACAAACAAATAAAACCCTTCTGCCTCCATCCTGGCACTGTTTCAGCTTATTTAGCATCATAACATATGTCATCTGTTTCCCTAAACAATCTAACATGGACATGGCACGATGGGACTGATGAGTTAGGCAAATGAGAACCAGCCTGCCCTCTGAACACACACGATGGCATTTGACTTGCTGTCAGTAGATGCTGTCGCGTTTCTTCTCCTCTTTCATGGAAAATAAATACAGAAAAGAATGAGGACATGAAAAGGGCTGCAAGATGTTTAGCTCTGGTCTTTCTAGAAAGTGTAGAAAAAAAGTATGTGACCCCTGCCTGCCTTTAGATGCCCCACTCCTCTGGCAAACAAGGATTGCACACTGACCATGGACAAGACATCTGGATCTGGGGGGAGGATATAACAATTGCCCCCACCAGCAAAGAGTTTCCAGATTTACGGGACTACACAGGCCAGGGAGCAGCTCATAAAAAGAACAAGAAGAATCACAAAGGAGGGTGTGCTCCAGCACCACTTCGTCCAGCTGCAGGCACATGAAGGCAAAGTTTCTTTTGCTTTCAGTCAAGTTTATGATTTCCGCTGCATCCCTTACCAACACCTTCACGAAGATCTAGGTTCTTGGGTTGTTTCGCTCCAGGGCGGACATCTCCTTGGTAAAGCTTTATGGACAGCTCATGGTCCAAGAATTCCACCTATATGTTTTGAAAGGGGCCACGTTAAAACCCCTGGCTCAGACTTTCAGGACTGGGCACAATACAGCAAACCCACCATGGGGACAGCAGGATTTGGTAACACTCTCATCTCCATCACAACCTGGACCTGGCAAAGCTATTTTCTTCCACTCACCATCTTTCAATCAATATTTACTCAGCTATTAGTTGCTCCCCAGGCTCAGCATCAGAAAAGTGTTCAAACGTTACCGAATTGTCCATCTAATTGTAGAGGTCTGTGCAAGGGATATGAGAGCAAGAGGCTCAGAGATGATCAGTGGGTAACGAGAGAGGGATTCACCTTTATCATTTGTAGAAAGCCCCTGAGGCTTAGTCACATTGGCAGACTTTCCCTGGAGCAAGCAAATAAAGCTGCTCCCGGCTCAGCTCCATTCCTGATCTGGTCTTGCCATGAGACTATCCAGGCTTTGTCCCAACCCCACGTTCTGGAAACCACGAGTGGAAGGAGGTGAATCTTGGGGATACCATGGAAAAGAATGGGCATTGCACAACACTTCATTGTACTCATATGGAGCTTATGCAAAGGCCAAGAGATAGAACCAGGTGAGACTGTGAACAGGACAAGGTGATACTGCATGGTTTAAAATCAGAAAAGGTGTGCATCAGGGTTGTATCCTTTCACTGTTCTTATTCCATCTGTATGCTGAGCAATTTATACAAGAAGCTGGTCTCTGTGAAAAAGAACATGGCATCAGGATTAGACGAAGACCCATGTAATGTCATTGGGAACATTTTCTCACTAAAAATTTTAGGTCATGGCATCAAAAAAGTGTCATTTTAACCTAAATGGGTTTTTAGACCAGTGAAATAACAGCGAGAGTGAGTCAGCATTGTGCACAGAATTGAGCGATACTGGTTCTTTGGGAAATTCATAATCCAACACTGACACTGCTGAGATAAAGGATGACAGTGAGGAAGATTCTACACCTGAGCTCTGTGATGGGCCAACGTGGTGCTCTACTCTTTTCAGGAATGGATGAGCCAGCTCCACCAAGATTCCCCTTTACTGGAGCACCTGCTATGTATGTAGACGTTGAACACAAGAACGCTTTGGCGTTCCTACAATGATTTCTGACCGATGAGGTCATCGAAAAAATGATTATGATAGCCCGGAGGTTTACTTTCAGGTTTTAACCCCTCTTCAGTTAATTTCTGTGCATGGGGGAAGGTTTGGGGCTTGCTTCATTTTCCTACATACGGTATCTCAGTTTGTCCAACACCATTTGTTGAGCAAGCAGAATTTGTCCCTTTGGATATTTCTGTGTCCTTTTTCGAAGGCTAGTTTCCTGTTGACTGGTGAATATATGTGTAGCTTTTCTGTTCGTATCCATTGATCTATATACCTCTCAGTGTACCAATACACTGCTCTCCCTTAGGGAAAAACAACAACAAAAGTTGTATGAGCCCCTATATAATGATTTTTTTTAATGGACGATGAACTATTTTCCAGGCCAGCACTATCCTATGTTTGAGCACATTGCTGCAGCCACTGTGTCAATCCATCATGCCTTATAGCCTGCGGTACTCATGTTCAGGTATAGTGTTCTGCCATTCACAAGGTTCACACTGGCCAGTTCTTTCAGAAGTGGAAGACCAGGTCCTCCTCCCTCGTCTCTGTCTGGAAACTGCTGAAGTCTACCTGCAGTGAGTGACCCAGCAGGCATTTGAACTACTGGCTGCAAAATTTCCACCATTACAGCCAAATGCAGGCCACCACAGTACAACAGACAGTAACAGCATCTTAACACCACACAAAGGCTCCTCCCTGGGGAGACCACGTGTTCAGGCAATTGCTGCTGTTACACATGTAAGTGGGGGCTACATGAAGTCGCACCATCTCCTGTGGCCCTTCCAGGAACAGGCCATTCTGCTGTTGTTTCTACTGGACTTAGGCTCAGCTGCCAACCTGCCCTCTGCACGCATTCTTCTCCTTACCCTTCCATGTCACCTTCTCTTTGCCCAAGTCAATACTGCTGGTTAGTCACCTACTGGTGGATGCTTGCTTCTGAAGTTTCTGAACCACATTTCCCCATGGTTATGAGACATTGCTGCTGCCACTGCGAGCATTTAACAGGTTACTTTACACCTTCAATTGGAAATCTAGGGGAATAGAAAGAAAGCTTCTTCTTTCTCCCAAGGAGTGGGTGGTGGTTTTGAACCGTTTCCCTTGAGGTTAGCAGCCCAATGTGTAACCCACTACACCAGTAGAGCCTTGGTGGCACTGTCCAGCAATTATTAGACTGCTAAATATGAGGTCAGGGTTTCAAACCTACCAACTTCTCCTTGGGAGAACGATAAAGCTGTTCCCATAAAAGACTGACAGCTCCAGAAGCCCTCTATAGGGTGGCTATGAGTTGGCATTTTGCGGTCATTTAGGGCTTTTTGGTGGCATGTGATTTTTTAGGGCTTTTAGGTTGTTTGTGGACGTTCAAGGTGTGTTTGGGGCATTCGGGTAGTTTGGGGTTTTTAGGGTGTTTTATAAGATTTTAGGGAGTGTTTAAGGGATTTAGGGGTGGTTTTTTAGAGTGTATAGGTATTTTTCAGCACAATATGGTGTTTTTAGTGATGTTACAGAGTTCCTTAGGGATTTTAGGGTATTTTTCATATTATATGTGTTTTTTTCCCCCAGCATTTTAGGTTTTCTTAGGGCTTTCATGGTGTTTTCAGGGCATATATGGGGTTTAGGAATGTTTAGGGTTTGGGAATCTTCTAAGGATGATTTTTGGAAGTTTCACATGTTTGGGTGGGCATTTGGTGTTTTTTTGTGGCTTTAGAGTGTTTATGGGATCCTGTCAATTTGCAGCTTTAATTCCGCAAAGAAAAGTCAGACAGCAAGCCAGAAAGGAGCAGGAAATGAAGGGGAAGCC
This sequence comes from Tenrec ecaudatus, assembly GCF_050624435.1. Classification (NCBI taxonomy): domain Eukaryota; kingdom Metazoa; phylum Chordata; class Mammalia; order Afrosoricida; family Tenrecidae; genus Tenrec; species Tenrec ecaudatus. The sequence goes on from NW_027458900.1 coordinate 523,836, forward strand.
CAGGCCACATGTTACAGCTGCCAAGTCCGGAGAACCTAGGTGTGGTCGTTGGCTACCTGGGACCGGGAGTGGGGCTGTGCTCCTGCCCAAGGGTGCTAGGGAGTAAACCAATCTCAGCTGGACGTTTGGCTTTTCTACTAATTAGCCGACTCCATGAACTTTCCCAAGGGCAGCTGGCGAATTGCCAGGGGAACCCAGCTAGACCCCCCACACAAAAGCACAGGGATGGTTACAGGAACAGGAGGTTTCACACAGTGGATGTGCAGGGCTTGGGGTCGGGATTGGGGGCCAAGGTGAGGAAGGGGCAGCAATAAGGCCTGGTCCCAAATAATCAGACACTGAGCAATAAAAGTACAAGGACTGCCAAGAGAACATGGGGACAAAGGATGGCTGGACTTCATTTGATATCTTTGGACGTGCTGTCAGGAGAGACCAGTCCCTGAAGGGACATCAAGTCCATGAAGGACATGATGCTTGGCAAAAAGTGGAGGATGGGCAATAAAACAGCTCGAACCAGTGGCTACATCAGTGGGCATAGTAACAATGGTGAGGATGGTTCGAGACCTGGCAGTGTTTTATTTTACTCCTTGTGTTTTTCTAGAACTGTCTTTCCTGGATGCACGAGGAAGGATAATTGTGCTTGTGGGAAGCAAATGCACAGTGGGCAGCGCTTTGGCCAACATAGGTACACCACCGGCACACAGTGCCCCCTTACTTGGCATCCAAAGTGACAGGATTTGTCTTTCCCCAGAGCTCTCCAGCCCTGGGGGAAGCGGCCCTGCCTTCGGCACACCGCCAGGGGGCAGCACTGCTGCTCTCTCACTGGCTACATCTGTGAGGACCCAGAGAGCAGCTCCTTTCTGCTGCTCTCCTCTCAGACTTCTGCCAGAAGCCTTGGCTCGTCCTGGATCCTCCCTTGATTCCCACTCTGCACCTTTGGGGACGCCCAGCCCATTAACTCTCTCCCATCCTTCCTTGCTGCCTCTTGTCCAGATGCCTGAGCTGGGCTTCAAGTAGTTGTAATGTTATGCTTAGGTGAGATGTGTTCAGCTTGTTTACTGTCTGTATACAAGAAAAGAGTGCAGCCCAAGACATCCACCCTTTTGTTCCTCTATGGAAAGCCTGTTACGTGTCATAGTCTTCTCTCTGTGCAGTGCTTTCCTCTGCTGCTGATGCTTTTACATGAAATAGGACTCGGTGTGTCACCGCTACAGGAAATTATCTCTGAAAAAATAATATGCCCAGAACTCAGAAACAGTGTCAGCTTGCATCTGGCATCATGGAAGCATCATGGGTGTGTTTCCATTCATTCGCTCCTGAGTGTCACATGTTAAACTCAGTGCATAGCATAAACAGCAGCAGGCACAAACTGAGACAAAGCACACCCTTTGCTGTGAAGCACATTCCGACTCCTGGCTGCCCCTGTGCCACAGAGTAGAACTGCCCCGCAGGGGCTCCCTAGCTGTCATCTTTACAGAGGCACATGGCCACACCTCCCTTTTGGGAAGCCACTGGGTAGGTTTGAACTTCAGGGTTGTAGTAGTTGATATTGTAGAGCCCTGGAGTCAGTTCGGATTCATAGGGGCCTGTGCACTAGAGAGAGAAACAAAGCCCAGTCCTGCGCCATCCTCGCACTTGTTACTGTATTTGAGCCGATTCTCGCAGCCACGGTGTCAATCCACCTAAGTAAGGGTCTTCCTCTTGTTTGCTAACCCTCTGCCAAAAATGATGCCCTTCTTGCAGGACTGGTTCCACCATAGTAATATGTCCAAAGTACCTGAGACAACGTCTCCGCATCCTCTTTCAGATCTCCTGCCTTTAGTTTGTCAGCTCACTTCGATGGAGTCGATGCTGAGCCATAGCGACTCTATGAGATCAGAGCAGAACTATCTCTGTGGGTTTCCCAAAGGCTAACTCTATGGGAGTAGAACGCCTCATCCTTTTCTTCTGAGGACTGACTGGTGGTTCCCCACTGCTGACATTACAGTTGACACCCAAGGCATAAGGTACTATGCCACCAGAAGTCCCTTGCCCCTTTGTAATAACCAACACCACCTACACACAAAACCCACCCCTTCTCTGTCAGTTTGATGTATGGTGATGGCTTGAGTTGCTATGATATTGGAAGCTACTAGGGGGAACCCGACAAAAACTACAATTTTTTCAAAACTATGCATTTAAATTTTTTATCCCCTTCATAGTACTCTCCATTACACTTCACACATTTGTCTAATCTGTGATTACATTCTTGGAAACATTTTTCAAACTCAGCAGTTTGGGTGACACCCTTGTTTTTTCCCCCCCTCTTCTGTGTTGTCAAACCACTGTCCTTCATTCATGGAAACAGAAAGAAGTCACATGGAGTGAGTTCAGGTGATTAGGATATGAGGGACAAGAGAGGCATGCTTTTTGGGGGGATGTTTTCATACTGTTATTTCTTTTCTCTTTTTTTATAATCAATTTTTGGGGCCTCATACAACTCTTATCACAATTGATACATACATCATATTTGTACATTCATTGCCCTCATCATTCTGAAAACATTTGCTCTCCACTTAATCCGCTGGCATCAGCTGATAATTATTCCCCATCCCTCATGAACCCTGAATAATTTCTAAATTATTATTTTGTCTTATCTTACACTATACAATATCTCCCTTCAGCCACTTTTCTGTTGTCTGTCCCCCAGGGAGATGGTTATATGTAGATCCTTGTAATCGGTTTCCCCTTTCTATTCCTCCCTCCCTCTACCCTCCTCGTATCGCCACTCTCACCACTGGTCCTGAAGGGATCATCCGCCCTGGATTCCCTGTGTTTCCAGTTCCTATCTGTACCAGTGTACATCCTCAGGTCTAGCTAGATTTGTAAGGTAGAATGGGGATCATTTTAGTTGTGGGGGAAGAAGCATTTAGGAGCTAGAGGAAAGTTGTATGTTTCATTGTTGCTACAGTGCACCCTGACTGGCTCCTCTCCTCCCTGCTACCCTTCTGTAAGGGGATGTCCAATTATCTACAAATGAGCTTTGGGTTTTCACTCCACACTCCCCCGTATTCACAAAGATATGATTTTTTTGTTCCGATGATGTCTGATACCTGATTCTTCCGACACCTCGTGATCACACATGCTGGTGTGCTTCTTTCATGTGGGCTTTGTTGCTTCTCAGCTACATGACCACTTGTTTAACTTCAAGCTTTTAAGACCCCAGAATGTATAACTTTTGATAGCCGACCACCATCAACTTCAGTCACCACATTTGCTTATGCACCCATTTGCCTCCAGCAATTGTGTTGGGGAGGTGAGCATCACGGAATGCCACTTTAATACAACAAAGTATTTTTGCATTGAGGGAGTACTTGAATGGAGGCCCAATGTACATCTGTTACCTTAATACTAAACCTATAAATATATGCATATAGATCTATTTCCCCATCGTTATACATAAATATATTTACATATGCACATGCCTTTATTTAGACCTCTATAAATGCCCTTTGCTTCCTACCTCTTTCCTTGATTTCCTTTTACTTTCTGATTGTCCCACTCTCATGTTCAGCCTTCATTTGTGTTTCAGTAATTCCTCTAGGTTACATTACTCTTGGTTACACTCTACCAAGCCTCCTACACCCTCCTCACCATCTATTTGGATCACTTGGTGTTCCCTTGTCCCTGGGTTTGTTAACAGCACTTCCTTTTTCCCTACACCCCCCTTTCCCATCTCCCTCCCCCAGCTGTCAGTCCCATTGTTTTCTCCTCCAGATTGTTCATCCAGCCTATCTCATTTAGACAGACCTGTGGAAATCATAGCATGCACAAAAACGAGACAGAGCAAACCCAAGCAACAAAATGAAACAAAAGAACAACACCACCACCAACAAGCCGATGACAAAAAGCAAAACAAAACACAAGAAAGAAAAGCTTTTAGTTAGTTCAAGGACTGTTTGTTGGCCTTTAGGAGTGTTTTCTCATAGAGTATGATGGGTCAGCTAGCCCTGGCCCCAAAGTCTATTTTTGGTATTCCCTGGGGACTTCGTTGCTCTGTTCCCCTTCCTGTTCTGTTGTACACCCTTAGTATTTTGCCTCGGTGTGCTGGGATCAGATCGGGCGATAGAGGCATGCTGTTTTTTTTGTGTGAGCAGGTGCACTGTCATGGTGGCAAAACCAGTCCCCTGTCTACCACTAATCAGTCCTTTTTATTTTAAATAAATCATTTTATTGGGGGATCTTACAGCTTTTGTAACAATTCATACACCAATTTGTATGAAGCACATTTGTACATACATTGCTATCATCATTTCCAAACATGTTCTTTCTCCTTGAGCTCCTTTTTTCCCCTCCTCCCACCCACGTGAACCACTGATAATTTATACATACTTTTTATTTTTATATTTTACGCCTCTGCTGTATCCCTTCACCCAAACTTCTGCTGTTTGTTCCCCTGGGTGGTGGAGTGGGGCTGTATGTCCATCATTGAGATTGGTTTCCCCTTTCTTCTGCTTCTCCCCCCTACCTTCCCTCGTGGTGTTGCTACTCTCAGTATTGGTCCTGAGGGGTTTATCTGTCCTGGATTCTGTGTGTCGGAACTTCTAGTCAATAGCAGTGTGCAAGCTCTGGTCTAGCCAGACAACTCAGACCTTCTTACACAATATCTTCAGAACCTCTATATAGGAAGCTTGATTAACAGTCTGACCTAGTGCAATGACTAAACTCCAAATGCACTATCACCCTCACATCAACAAAACCAAACAAATGAGCATCTTCTTGAAGTTTGAGTTCACTTGACGAGGTGTATTTGAGTGAGGTGATGATGGCGTCTTACACTGACTTGATTTATGTTTGCATTCTGGCTTGTGAGAAGAGCACAAGGTCTTGTCACCAGCAATGACCTTGGGAAAAAAGTGTGGGTGCACTAGCTCAGAGCAAGTTGCCAGATGCCTGCCCAAACAGGAGAATGTATATTTTGAAATGTGTACCCAGTGGAGCTTTGTACCGCTTGGTTTTTTGGCGGGGGTGGGGTGGGGGTGGGTGGAAGGCCGGCTACTCCTTTGTAGGTTAGATAATCTGAGATGTGCTATTTGAAATTTCCTGGGGCCAGTTTTAGACAAAACTAGAAAAGTTAATTTTGCTGTATGGAAAAATCTGACAGTCTGGAAGTATCTACTTTTCCTCACATGCCATCATTCCACTAGTAGCATTATTCTTAGTTAAAGCTCTCCTCTGTTCCTCCTTAGGGTTTCCCCCACTACCTGATGTTCCTTTTCTCCTACTCATCATCAAGGGACTTGTGTCCAAAGTGAGGACAGCAAATAAGAGACCCTCCTGACTCTCTGTTAAGAAGGGTGCTCTGGTGCATGCGTGTGTTTATGTGTGCACATACAATCGCATTTGAATTTTGTTGGAAGAGGCTTCATAGAGACAGAGAGTGACATGGTTAGAGCTGCTGCACATGTAGAGCACTGTACTCTATGGTGTTCTAATTCAAATGCATGTAAGGTCCAAGAGAGGTAATAGAAGCAAGTGACCAGGGTCAGGGAAGGCAGTAGGAGGAACTGAGGGAGCCTGAATGCCTCACACCCTGCCAGTTTCACTGATTCTTGGATGGGAGAGTACCAACCTAGTGCTGTGAAATCTTCGCAGTTTTCAGAGGCTTGGGGGATTTAAATTTTGTATGTAAAAAATAGACATCTAAATGCTTGTAATTTATTGATTTCGATAAACACACTGAATGCCAGTACTCAAGTCAAACAAACCAAACTGACAGCCATCGATTCTTTGCCAACTCATAGTGACCCTATTAGACAGGGTAGAACTGCCCCTCAGTTCAGCTCCCAGCCCTGGAGGCCCACCAGTTCCTCGTTATTATCATGAGGAATACTATTTTCACAAGAGCATTACATACCCCTAGAGACTAAACCATAAAGCCATATAGGCTTTGACCATCAATTCTGATATGCTTTTTCCTCAAACTGATGGGTCATTTGATGGAATCCTTGTATTACTTCCCTAACATAAAAATTAATCAAGCAAAGGAGATTCAGTGCTCAGTACTACAGCCCCCTATTTAGAGATTAACTCTTAAAAACCACCACCACCACCACCACCACCACCACCACCACCACCACCACCACCACCACCACCACCGCCACCTTATCTATGTTGATAAAAACTTGAGTAGGCTGTATAAATATCTCAAGTATTTAGGATAAAATGGATTCTTATTCTACTGTCACATATTTAGTTTGAGATATGTGTTTCCATCTGAACACAAATTAAATAGACCTCATTGACATCTTTTCAAAATGCCATAAAAATTAAATGATTACCTTAAAAGATACTCAGTATAATTAGGCATCAGAAAAATGTACATCAACACTAGAGCGAGATAGTGTTTCAACCCATCAAGATGACACTAGCCAAGAATATTAAAAATACCATTGAGTGCTGGAAGAATGAACAGATTTGTGTCAGAAGAACAGTCTGAAAGGTCCTTAGAAGCAAGCACGGGGAGACTTCACATGCTTTGGATATGTTATCAGGAGATGCCAGTCCCTGGAAAAGGCTGAAATGTTAGGTTCAAGTATAACAACAGTTTTGAAGATGGTGTAGGACTGCGCAGTGGTTCATTCTGCCTTGAGTTGGAACTGACTCAATAGCACCTAATGCTAAAAGCTAGATGCTTTTGATCCTAAATGAAAAGTGGATGGTCCAGCCTCCATACCAGCTACGTGGACAACTGCCCCTCCCCCCAGAAGAATTTACTTTAGAAGACGGCACTGAACTTGTAGCTAGGGGAGATGGACATGTCTGATCAGAGCACACAGGGGCAAATGAAGGGGGAGGAAGAGAGTGGAGCACACACTGGTCCACCAGGCTTGGAGGATGATTTTGGCACTCTGAACAGCCAAGGTACAGAGTGGACCATATGGCTGATCCCACTATGAGACATGCCATCCCTTGCTGGCCCAGAGCCCTATGGGGACAATACCGGAGACTCTGTGTTGGGACTGACCCGACTGGCCCTCCAACACGGAGGTAAATCACTAAAAGCATGCAGCAGAGCAACCATGGGAGCAGAGCGGGTAGTCCCTGAGGGAGTACAAAGGACAGACTCTGGGGCCAGAGCATGATACGCCATCAGACCTGACTGAAGGACACACCTATAGAAAAAAAAAATCAGACCTTGATCTATTTACAGGTTTTTCTTTCTTAAAAATTTTTTTTTGTCTTTTAATTAATTTACTCTTTTATTGATCATTGGTTTTCTGTTGTTGTTTTTTTGTCATCACACTGTTCTCACCCATCGCCTATCTTGCTATGGTTTGATTTTTGGTGCATATTATTATCTCAACAGATCTATCTAGATAAGATAGGCTGGAAGAATAGTCTGGAGGAGAAAACAACAGGACCAATGGTTCCCGGGGACATGGGAGAGAGAGAGGAGGGGGTAAGGAGGTGATGCTGACCAATCCAGCGACAGGGGAGCAACAAGTAATCCAAAATCCGTCGCAAGGTGGGTGTGAGAAGCCTGGTAGGTATTCAGCAAGGGCAATGTAACCAAGAGAAATTACTCAAACCCAAGTGAAAGCTGAGCATGATAGTCGGACAAGAGGAAAGTAAAAGTAAATAGAGGAAAGAACTAGGTGACAAAGGGTATTTCTAGAGGTCTACATACTGGCATGTACATATGTAAATATATTTATACAGGAGGGTTCGTAAATAGATCAACGTGCATATATTTATAGACTTAGTATTAAGGCAGTAGATGGACATTGCCAAATACTTACTCCATTCAAGAACACGTTATATTAAATTGGCATTCCATGATGAACACCTTTCCAACATGATGGTTGAAGAAAAATGTGTGCACTAGCAAATGTGGTGAAGAAAGCTGATGGTGCCTGGCTATCAAAAGTTATAGCATCTGGGATCTTACAGGCTTGAAAATAAAGAAGCGGCCATCTAGCTCAGAAGCAACAAAGCCCACATGGAGGAAGCACACCAGCCTGTGTGACCATGAACTGTTGAAGGGATCAGATATCAAGCATCAAAGAACACAAAAATCATGTCATTGTAAATGAGGGTGAGTGCAGAGTGGAGACTCAAAGCCCATTGGTAGGTAACTGGACACCCCTTCCTGAAGGGATGTGGGGAGGAGATAAGCCAGTCAGGGTGCAGGGTAGCAACAATGAAACATGTTTCCTCTAGTTCCTAAATGCTTCTTCCCCCCACTATCATGATCCAAATTCTACTTTACAAATCTGGCTAGACAAGGGGATGTACAGAGAGATCGCCTTGGAGATTGGGTGGATGTTCCCACAGTAGCGTGGAGCCTCACAAGTGGTGGTCAGGCGTTTCCCCCAGTCACTTGTAGGACCTCAGGATTTAGGCTGGGGATGCCCCCACTTTTTATAGGGGAGAACAACCTGTGGCCTGGTGTGTGGGAGAGGACCAGCGTGAATTCCCCAGCTGCTTGCCACACCAATAAGTGGGGGGTGGGAGCTCCCTCAGTTGGGCCTTCAGGTTTGCCCTAGGCAGAGGGGAGTGGCCTGGAGACAGCTATTGTCTTGTGATGGGAAAGAGAGTGAAAGGAGAGGAAAAAGAGAGAAAGAGGAAGACACAGACTGGGGCAATAATGCCAACCAGACTGACAACCACTCACCCACACACAACTAAAATGCACAGAGTAAACAAAGGTGACAACAGTAAAAAAAAAAAAAAAAGAAAAGAAAACAACTAAAAAGGAGAACCAAATCTGTGGAGGCTGTGGTAGGAAGTAGAGAAGAGCTAGATGGAGCGGAGAAAAGCAGAAAACCTGTAAGAAGAGCCCAATAAAAGGAAAAAGAGAGAAGAGAAAAGGAAGGAGGAGGAGAGAGTATTTTTTAAATGGTTAAAGAAATAACTGACCCTGTGTTATGCTGTGTGTAGCTCTGACTCGTCCTGTGTGCAGTACTGTCTTAGGGGTCAGGCTGCCCACTAGGAGGACAGGGTTGCCCTAGGCAGAGTGTAGGGCTCTGGAAACCAGCAGTGGTATGTGCAAGCAATGAGAGGGAGCAGAGAGAATCGTACAAGCTAAGAGAGAGGTGAAGAAAGCAAAGACAGAAAGAGGAAAGAAAGAAAAAGAGAAAGAAGGAAATAAATCCAACTGAGTTCACTAAGGTTGGCTGTGATGGTAAAGAGCAAGGAGAGAGAGAAGGAGGAAATAAAGTATAAAGTAGTAGCTGATCCCTGATTGCTTGGATGAGGGGCCAGAGGGGTTTAGACACTGCTCCAACATGGCAGGTCAGTGTGCCCTTTTAATGCCGGGACCCAGTGGTGCTGGGCAGAATTGCCCTAGTTGACGAGATCACCTTAGAGGCATGACGGAGGTTTCTTCAACGGTGCAGCGCACTGTAGGTGTTTGTCCCAGGTGCCTTGTGTGGTGTACAGCACTCCCACACAGGGCAGGCTGGAGTGCCTCCTGCTATTTGGGTTGATTTGCCCTAAGTGGAGGGAAGTGACCTGGAAGCCTTTAGTGGCATATGAGAGGAGAGAGTGGGAGAGAAGAGGAAAAAGAGGGGAAAAGGGGAAAAAAGAGGGATAAAGAAGAAAGCGAGTAAATAAAAGCCCAACACCAACCTGAGCACGTTGAAACTGAGTGCGGTGGAAAAGTTAGAAGGGCTAGTGAATAAAGTGAGAATAAGTAGAGCAGTGGGTAAGGAGGTAATGATACTTGATCACCTGTCCTTGAGGCCAGAGGAATTCCAACTCTTCCTCAAGGTCATGGGGTCATGGACTTGTAAGGTCTCTCTCTCTGGCCTAAATTCCAACCCCAGTCCTTGGCTCCCCGCGAGAAAAATTTCATGCGGAAAGCCGGGCTCATGATCCAAGTGAATTTAATGAGAGTTAAAAGAAGCTTCAGGTTTTACAAGGCACCCATAGGATTCCTTTGACCATGGGGCCTGGCAGAGACTGCCTCAGGTCATGCAAGGATCTCTCTCCTCCCAGGAAGAAGACCAGACCACCCCTCTCCCTTCTGGTTCCTGCCTTTTCAAGGGTTCCCGGGGAGGCTGGTGAAGGACCCCAGGTCAATCCCATTGGCTGAACTGCAATCATCTGGCCCAGGTGGGCTGCTCCAGGTGCAACATCCATCGGAGCCCACGGGCAGGAAAATCCAGCTTTCCTATGCTGGCTCTCCTGGGCATGCGTTAATGGACTTTCCCATCCCTGATGTAGGGTTCCACAGATGCTGTGTGAGATTACTTCAAAAGCAAGATCGCGCCCGTGGCCAGGGGTCACTTGGGTGCTGGAGTACCTGCCTTGTGCTGCATGTAGCACTGCAGCAGGGGCTGGGAGGGGGCACTGGGGGGCTCCCTCAGCCCCGTCTAGGGCTCCAAGACCGGCAGGGCCTCCCCAGCTATGTGTAGAATCACTGAGAGGGAAGCTTGTTGTCCTATCTAGACTGCTGATGCTTCCTAGATCAGAGGATTTTCTTTTTTATCCCTCTGGCCAGCTAGAATGAAATTGTCTCCCACAGTCTCTGGGCTACAGCTCAGTGCTGTTTAAGGCTGACACTGCTACAGCGGGTCTTTGTTATGGTAAAAGCGGCCAGGCCCTGTGGCTGAGTTCTGGCATTCCTTAGCTAGGTTGCTTCTTATGCTGATTTATGTTAAGGGACTCCCCTATGTGGTGCTTGGAGCTGAGCAACCAGACTTGGGTTTGAGTTTTAAACCAATCATTTATGTTTCACCCTTAAAAAAAATTCTACTTGTGATGTGCTCAGATTTGGTGGCTGTCAAGCTGACCCCCAGAGGGGGAGATGCAGCTTATCAGGGGGGTTGTTTACTAGTCGGCCAATTGGAACTAAATTTGCTCCCTGGACTCCCGACTTTCTGCCTTTTTCTCCCACACCATGATCTTCCTAAGGTAATAATATATTTTTTCTTCTACTCTAAATTATGGCTACCCACCACCAACCCCTGACCGTGAGCTCAAGGCATCCAACCACATGGAGAGCTCAGTGTGGGGTTCCCCTCGTGTCTGAGATTCTGCCCCCTCTCAGGGCGTCCACCTGCAGGGATCCCTGCTCCAGGCAAGGGCATATCTGGCACCTGCCACTTCGTCAAAATTATAGTGCTTTAAAGCATTCTTGGTTTGCTTTGTGAGTGGAAATCCCACAAAAGAAGGGGTTCAGGAGAAACCCTGTTACCCTAGTTCTAATTTCAGAACTCCACCTCCCCGTTTCCTTCACCTAATTTCCTATTTTTCTGGTCTGGCAGCAGGAGCTCCAGATAGATGGGTCCTATCTGGTCGCCATTTTCTCTGAATCCCTCCATCTATTTCTTTTACACTCTTAAAAAGTACAAAACATTTACTCTACAAGCGCAAACAGATTTTCAAAAGCAGGGAAAAACCTGAACGTTCAGTACATGGTTCAATCGTCTTTTCATCTCTGTGCCCTAACTATGCTGAGCTCCATGGAACTGCATGGAGGGGAGCTATTCTGGCGTCATCGAGCCAAGTGAGTGTTTTGAATTACCTCAAGTGAATATTTGACTGGAAAGCATAGGGTGTAAAAAAACCCTGAAATCAGATGGTGCACATCCGTCACAAAGAACAGGGCCTTGTACTTAAACCTTTTTTTCTGAAAATAAGCAGCCATCTAAGTGAGATATCAACTAAGTCCGCCCAGAACAAGCAGCACAGCCAGTGTGATGCCAGGGTGATAAATAATAGAATCTCAATCTGCAGGTATGAACAAGAATCAGAGCTTAAGTTCGGAACACCCAGTTTGCAAAAGGACTCAAATGCACATGCGGGGTGAATTCCCTCTGACCACAGTCCATGGACATGAACAGATACAGTTAAGTTCAAATGTAACACCTGATCATTTGATCTCTTCAGACTAATTTTAATTTGGTTCCAGTTTTTAGTATTTTTCACTTTCTGTTCGATTGAGGTTTTTCTCTCTTTTATCATTGTTAGTTTTTCTTTTCTACTTGTTTCTTGATTTTGTTTTGTATTTTTTTTAATACATATGAAATCCAGGAGAGGTAAATCCAGAGAGACACTAACAGAATTAACAATCACCTAGGGACAGGCAGGGAAGATTTGGGGGAGTGAGGGGGGGGCTAACAAAAATGAATATAAAAGAAGGAAATGATGTAAACCTGATTGTGGTGAGGATTACACAAATCTTAATATGACTGAAGTATTGAATGATATATGTGAATTATATGAGAATTAAAATAAAACAAAAGCTGAGGTCAGAGATAGGGCAGCAATTTAGCCCTGAATCTCTTGGTGAAGATTGAATGTCATTTTGTGCCAAGAGCCCATTTTTCCACTCATGAAGTTTGGGGAACCGGCCATGCTCCTTCATCACTTTTCTTACCTCAATAAATGGGTACAGTTCACTCTTCTCCCTTTTCTTCTCTGTCACATACTTTGCAGCAGTCAGGGGAACAGAACTTACAGTCCTGAAAGGGATCCATGAGTGTTAGTCCAGGTAGACTAGAGAAACAAATCCACACTCAGATGTGTATAGGAAAGACCTTTATATACAAGAACAGTTGTATATTGAGAAAGCATTCCAGCCCAACCAAGATCAAGTCCATAAGTCCAATATTAGCCCATGTCTGATATCAATCTATAATGTTCTCTTCAGACTCATGAAACACCTTCAATGACCCCAAATGCAGGAAGATCACAGGTCAGTAGTTGCAAAGTCTTCTGCATCCAGTGGTGGTAGAAGCATCTCAGCTTTGGCAGGGTCTCCATGTGGCTCCTCCAGTTCCCAGGGCATGGGTTCTATCAGTGTGGTGCCATGTGTCTTGTTAGTAGGACATCTCTCAGGGAATGAGCAGAAAGATAGTCTCCTGCCTCCAAGGAGGAAATACCAGATTTCCCAGAACCCTGACGGGAAGGCCAGGCCCACAAAGAGGCCTCATTGGCCATAACCCAATAGAGAGACTAGAGTCTACCCCTTCACTCTTAATCCTCTCAAGTCCCAAATTGACACCAGATTGTATAACTACAACAGACCACCCCTTGTCCATTTGACATTTTCACAAAATTCTTTAGCCGTATATAATTTCAAAACAATAATAGAATCATATCAGTATCTAACAGTATAATATGAAAATGCATACATTTCACTCCGTGCCACCCTCCTTTAAACATAATATTCTGTAAGTGATGAAACAAAAATATCCTATGCTTAACAATTGCAGGTAAGGTACACCCACATATTAATCCTATAATTCTATGAATATATTCCAGTATCTATGAAATCTTGTAAGCTAGCCACTTCACGCCTTTATCTGGCCCATTTTGGCTATCCAGTTTCTCTACTGCCTACTTCCATCAACCCAGTGCTCTGAGGAGACAATCATATTCTTCAATATAAAGAGTCTTCATGCCAGTTGGAACCTTGTGAAGTCCACATCCACAAGAAAGTCAAAGCAGGACAGTTCGTCTATACAGTCTGCAGCAGTATATACCAGTGCACAGGCTCAACATTCTTCTCTTCATCTGGTCGGGTTCGGGTCAAGTCAATGTGGGCTCCCTCTCTTGGCCTCACCTCAGTGTCCATTGGTCGCATTGCCTTTAGGCCTTGGCCCCATCACCAATTCTCCACAACTCTAGTCCCCTCAGAGTAGGTCATGGACTTCAAACGAGTCAACCTGCTCTCATCTTCTTCTCTACTGCCTGTAAACCAGGTCCACGAGTGTCAGTGGTCAGAATGAACCCCCTGCTCTATTGCTGCTATTCTGCCACTTTCACTCAACAAGCAGATCCAGGTGGTCACCTAGCAATCATTTCAGGCTTCTACAGGCTCCCTTGAATGTTCAGTACTAGAAAGGAGTTTCTTCAGGCTTTGAGATTTTTTCCAGTTTCTGACAAAAACCACTATTCAAAATTCAAATATTACAAAAGTTCCCTTTTAATGCACATGAAGCTCTTCCTCACAGTGGGAGCAGTGCACAGAAACGGACCTTGATGCTGGGCTGCTCTGTGCGTGCTTTGGTCAGTTGGGAGCTGCTGATTCACAGATTCACTTCACGTGGATGAAGATGCTTGTTTGCTTCCCCGTGAGTTTATCGCGCTTCAACAGAGAAGAACCCTGTTCTTGGGTTTTGCCTCTGCCTTGCTCCTAGCACCGCTGGAATAGAAAGATTACAAATGATTTTTTTGTTGTTGTTTTAAAAAACAGAAAAGAAATGCCGTGTACCTGTTAGGTAAGTAGAGGCAGAACTGAGGGTGGTCGCTGTGCATGCCAAACCTCCTCCCCATCACAGACAGTTGAAAGCTGCTTCAGGCTGGAAAGATGCACACATTTAGGTCCTTGTGACAGGAAGCAGGTCAACCTGGGCGGGCCCCCATCTAGACCAGGTGGGCTTAATTCAGTCAATGGGGTCAAACAGTACCGTCAGCCATGCCTACCAACAGGGTATGGGTGGGGGCCTCCCACCAGCTGTCATGCAACCCAGCGCGCGTGGGCTGTCCAGTCCGCCCCCACCCCCCACGAGCATATTTGCCTCTTCTATCCTTTATAAAGTCACTTGGATCACAAACTAGGTTTCTGCGTCAATTGGTTCTTGTGTGAAGCCAAGGACAGAGGTACATTTCTCCCAGAGAGAGCCCTCACATAACCAAATCAGATTATAGCCTTCAGTGTTAGGGTTCCAACGAATTTTGGGGGAATATCTCAAGTGGTAGTGGTAAGGACACAACTCAATCCATATTATCTCTTTATTTTGCTCAGCCAGATGCTTGCCCTTTGAGCCTGAATTGTTGCAAGGCTTATTACCCCATCAAGTGTTCCCAGAGCAAGCCCTAAATGGGCAGTAGTCACACACAAGGAAGATTTGCAGGGGACACTGTTAAGAATGATTAATGCTTAAGTGTTCCTTGTCTCCCCAAATGTACCATCTGGCAGAAAATTTGTTAGATCTCTCTCCTGGGAGAGATATACCTCAGCTCTTGAATAACTCTCCTGGTCATAGAAGTCAAATTCCAAGCTTTTCATCCAACATTCATAAAGCTAAATAAATGTTACATAAACCTAAGTTCTCTATCTTGGATAAGACAAAGTAAAACCATGACTTGAGAAGGTTTTCATTGAGGACAGAGACAACTTCAGATATTCTAAGCCTATGAAATTGGTCATGATTCAGGCAACTTGCCAAGGAAGCAGGTAATACCTAGGTGGGAGGTGGAATGAATAAGAACTTGCACTAAGATTCCATTCCATCAGGTGCAGCTGGTGACTTTGGAGGCCCAGAGCAGGCAGTGGGAGAGAGAAGACCAGAGCAGGGGAGGGATGTGATGAGCTGGAGGGTAGAGGGAGGGATTATGTGTTGTCCTGCTGTCACCTCCCACCCCACTGTGACCCTTTAGTGATGTGGGCCCAGGTTTGTGATGCAAGTGGTTTTGAAGCCAGAGGGGACTCAGAGTGCTCAGTTGCCTGAGTGCAACCGCTGTATCCAGAAGATGGAGGAGATTCTCTTTCTGCTGGAACAGAAAAGTGCTTCCTGGCTGACCTACCAATACCCCACCTGGTTCACTGTTTTGACCTTGGGCATCCTGTATGGAGTGGGTTGCTTCTTCCTGGTCCTCCCCTTCCTTCCAAATACTCCACCTGTGCGACCACCCAGGAAAAGGATAAAGGTAAGAAATTCTCAACCCAGCCATAGGAGAGATTGATTTTTCCTTGTTTTATAAATTTTTCCTTTCGTAATTAATTTCCTGATAGGGGAAATCTCAAGAAAGAAGAGACCATCAGCCCTGGCTTTGGAATATTGATGAGGGCTGGTGCGTCCTTACTCACTCTTAGGACTTTGTTCACTGCATTGGTATCATTTTATCCTTGCCGGCTTATGTTGATTTTCATTATTTCTGTTGGCTTTCCCTGTTTGTGAAGCACAGGAGGCGTGGATGCATCATGATCATGGACACAAGGGTTGACAGAGTTGCAGGTGGAGAGATCTCATGGCAGAGGGAGGGATTGTGAGATCAGCAGTGTGGAGAACTTCCCCATCGGGAAGCTAGGGAGTGAAGGGGGATTGATTTCAAGACGAAAAAATGAAGGAGGCCAGAGGGGACAGAGAGCTTTAGACCTGACTGTGATTACACAACTCCTTTTGAAGGCAATTTAACCATGGAGGGGGGGGGTGTTGTTCTAAAATGGATATGGTAATCATTGATTGTACCATTGCCCTTGATCTGATTGAACGACTGAACTATTGACTCGTATGATATGTAAATCATTTGCCAGTAAGATGAGCATTCAAAAATATTTCTCTTTGAAGATCTCAGACCTCCCATCTCTAGTTGTTATAGAGGGCAATAGGTAAAAATCCCCAATATAGTGACGCAGTGGCTAAGGACTAGATGACTAGACATTTCAAAGGGCAGCTCTCATCACTGGGTCCTCAGTCTCTTTCCTTGAGCTCCAGTCTCTGGGCCAAGGCTCCTTTTCTGTCTGGGCTAATTGAGAAAGCATGGCTTACCCCGGGGAGGAAGTGGTCAAGGGCTGGCCCAGAGCTTCAGCCTCCATAATCAAAATCTTGCCCACCAGAACACTGAGAGCTGAGAGTGTGTGCTCTCCGTGAGCAGAGGAAGGCTGACGGAAGAAATGCACTCTAGGTCTCACACAGAAGCTGGTTTCTGGGCTTTAGTCATTCCATGGAGATTGTCATTCTTCTAATCACCAGTAAATGCCTGCAGTTTGTCACAAAGAACAGACGCAGGATTGGATTCCAGCCTGACTTCCTCTCTTGTGCCCCAGCCACAGGTGGAGACAAGGAGAAGCAGCAGGTCAAGGGACAAAGGTGACGCTCTGAAAGGTAAGGTTCTGCCCATTCAACCAAGCTCTGTAAGCTCTCCTGTCCCCTCCTCTGCAGGATGCCAGTGGCAACAGCCTGTCTCTCTCAGGTAATAATCCTGAACAAAAGGATACTGTGGATGGAAACAGAACCCAGATATTTCCCAGATGTACAGGAGGGGCCTAGGATGGGATGAAGGCTGGCCAAGGTAGGACCCAGTAGGGAGCAGTGGGGGTGTCAGGAGCAGATTCTGGTGGATTTGGAGGTGGAACATTGAGGGGTAACTGCGATAAGCTGTGTAACTTTGCCAAGGTTCAGATTGCTCACTGAGACCCCACAGACAATATTGGAAACCGATGCTCCTTGAAATGCCAAAGCACCTCCTGCCCGTGGGAGTAAGCTATCATTTGACCTTGAGCTCTGGAGAGTCCAACGTCCTAAGTGCACAGCCCGTGTGACATTCCTTTCGGTCCTCTGGGAGGGCTGCACCATAACGGTTCTCTTGATTTCCAGTTTTCCGAAGCTTCCTGCAAGAACTATATGGCGCTCAGAACCTGCGTTTGTGTCTTAGGCAGAAGTAAGTAACCTTCCTGCTTCACCGCGGGGTGCATCTTCCAACCAGGGTGCCTGTGTGGCCTCGGGCTACAGAGCAGCTGGGATGCGCTGGTTTGGGGGACACTTTCAGGGATGGGCAGAGAATGACAGGAGTCCCGGGCAGTGGGGTGGGGCAGGAAGAGCAGGCCATCAAGGCTTGGGGAGGGGCTGAGCTTGCACCGACCCTTGCTAGCCTGCTAGGTCTCTTGCCCCTTCAGTCCTGGCTGTAATCTGGTCCTTCTGTCTCCTGCAGCCACTTGGGAAACCCACTTGACACTGGCAGCTTTGGTCAACAGAAAGCTCAAGCCCTCTCTGGTAGCTGGCGAAATAGAGGTACGGCTGAAGTCCACGTCGGTACGCGCGCCCCACACGGTTCTGCGGCTCATCCATTCCGGACACCTAGGTCTCAGAACTCCACCCTTCCACGGGCCCAGATGTGCATCTCAACTTCTCATGTCTTACCCGCCTTGAGTCAATCACCAGACTGCGCACATTCCCATGAACCTGACAGTCTTTCACCCACACCACTGGCTCTTCCCTCACCCAGTGCCAAACCCCCGGATTCAAAGGCCTACCTGCAGCCTCCAAGCACTCTCTGGGACTCACCAGCCCCGCACCCCACAGGGACTCATTCTCAGAATGACTTGTTGGCAAGGCCCAGGCAGAGCCCATCTCCACACAACCGCTGCTCCACACCTGCCATGGCAGCCATCACAAGTCAGGATCCCAAAGGCCTCCCTACGGCCTCCCCACCCCAGTGTTGGGCAGCTGCCAAGAACTTACAGCTTCCCTCCTTGGAATACTTTGGGTCTCTGAAAGAGCACTCTACCTGGCACCCCCAAGAAGACACCTTTCGGGAAGGACCCACAAAGAGGCAGGGGGAAGTAGGGAGGCCCACCTTGCTCAACCCCAATGTCCACAAGCTGCTGGAAATAGAAATCACAAAGGCAGAGAAATGGAATATTTGGGAAGAAAAAGGAAAGGGTGTATCAGAATACCATCTGCAGGCCTTAAATATGTTGAAGGCACTCGATGGGGAGCAGATCACTGCACCTCCCCAGCCCTTCTGGAATGCCAGCATCAAAGCAGAGCAGATACCCAGCGCTCAGAAGCATTTTCCACAAAAATTCAGTGAGTTTTTCTGGGGTCTACCTTTTCTGCACAGCGAGTCTCTGGCAGCTGCTCTCAGGGTCTCTGGATCCACCCTAGAGTTTCCCACTGTCTTATTTAATGAAATTCCTAATGCCTTACCAGCTCAAATGCAAGCTAAAGAGTACCCACTCTTGTTGCAACGTCACTCCTTGCCCTACACTGAAGGCCGATTCCAACTTTTACTTCCAACTGCATGCCAAGCCCAGGCCCCACCGCCTGCTACAGTCCTGACTCCGCCCAGTCCACAGCCCCGTGGCCCACTCGCAGTACCTTTTCCTCCTCCTCACAAGAGTCCCTGTGATGAATCCTGTCTTACCGTCCACACTAAGTCCCAATCACGCATTCCAAATTCACTTCAACAGCTGGAAAGCCATTTTTTAAAGAAACAACAGGAAAGTGAGAGTTCTTTACCCTTTATGATACCACCACCCCAGGAAGCTTTTTGTCTTCGCAAACCCACTCATCCCCAGGACAATCAGAAGGTCCAGACCCCAAAGACAGACACCAAGCTTCCTGGCTGCTTGAAGCAATCGGAGCTCCACCGCCAAGAGAACTTCCCTCAATTGCAGGGGCCCCTCGGCAATGGGACTCTTGAGTCTCTGACACTAAAGCAGCCTCAGGAAAAATGGCCAGGGACTTGTCTGGATATGAAGCAGCCCGAATGCTCCTGCTCAACACCTGGAGACAAGCAGGGGAAGAATGTAATGAAGACGGTGTCCCCAGGAAGATGCACACACCCTGGACCGTCGCTTGCGTGCTGCAGAGCCGGTGTCCAGCTGAGGAACAACTCGGTCAATGGACAAGGGAATTACTTGAGGAAAATATCCAAATGTAATCTATCTCTCTGGGGATCAGGAAACTACTGCCCAAAAGGAACTCCGGGAGCCGACTCAAAGGAGTTAAGTGATTTGAGGATACACAAGGGGATTAACGCAGGAACTTACACCCTAAGGGGTCCAAATAAAATCCTACTGGAAAACACCCTGAATGTCCACATGTGCAGGAAGGTGGAGCAGATTAGAAAGGATCAGATCCCTGGCATTGTTTACCGTTCATGTCTTGCGACCACGCACGCTTTGTCTATTTCCCTGACCCACCCACATGTTGTCAATGTGGCCTCCTGGGGAGAGCTGGAAGATCTGAACACAACGCAGAGCCTTTCCTTTCTCAGCCCGGGCACTCAACAGGTGCTGGACTCGCATATCGTAAGGCTCCAAATGAGGCAGAGGTGGTGCATGCCCCTCAAAGTCCTTGAGCCCACAAACCTCTGTAGGACAAGAAAAGACAACGCAATGTCCTTTCCAAAGTCCACCTGCTTAGCCACCCCTAAGTATTGAACTAACCTAGTAACTGAGGCTGCCAAGGTCCTGGGAGAACCCTGTCAGGCAGACTGGGGAGAGAGAGTGACGACAAAGAAATCAAGCCCTACCCTGGAGAGTCCTTTTGCTGATTGCTCCCCTACAGAGGAGCCTGTTCAGGGAACCCCAGCCTACCCCCCACTTGATAATGACAGTGGATGCTCATTGGCCCTCAGGCAGCCGTTTCCAGCCTTCATGCCCAGTATCCTTGGCAGAACCTTCCAGAATGAAAGTGTCCAGAGAGAGAGCCTAGAGCAAACCTCAAATCCAGTACTGACCAGCAAGGGGTCAAGGAAAGAGGGTGCTAGTTGTGCCCCAGGAGGCCCCAGATTGGAAGTGAACTCTGAATGTCCATCTTCAAGAGCCAAAGAGACAGGGTTGGTGGTGGTCAAGAAGTCCTCTTCAATAGGGCTAGACGATAGAGACACTTTCAAAACCAGTGTGCTGGCAAAATCTCAAACCAATGATGTGGACCGGGGGTGCTTCGAGGCTCTAGGATGTAGTAAAAGTTTCCTGCTACCTGGAAAGTGTGCTCCAGTTCCTGAAAAGCCAAGCCTTACAGCACGAGTGTGCAGTGAGATTAAGCTCCAGGTGGAGGTAGAGGCAGAGGATGGTTCTCCATGCTGTCCTGTTGACGGGCTCCTTCAGGACTGCACCACTGATGTGCTCACTGCCACCAATGTTTTGCCTTCTCAGGTGGTCCATTGCCGCCCCCAGCATTTGTTCACTGGGGATAAGCCAATATGTCAAGGGCCAAGTGGCTTCGTGGTGGCTAGAGCAAGTTACATGGGGCAGCAGAAGCTCAAAAGCCCCAACCTTCAGGACCCCTCGACAAGGAGAAGGAAGGATGCTGTTCCCACTGACAAGAGGGAGACTCATAAATGGCCCAATCCAGAAGAGCATGGAAAAGGATTAGCGGGAAGAGGCATCTCCCAAGTCTGTGGGTTAAGCCAGCCTGTGCAAGACAAGGCATTGGCTGAGTGCCTTGAGATCAAGTCCTCACAGCTCCCACCAGAGAAGGGACAGCTTCCTGCTGAGGGCCACAGCAAAAAATGGAGGAAGCACTTTGTCCAGTGGATTTGCTCCAGCAAAAAATCTACAGGACACGGTGATCCTTTGCAAAAAGGAAAGCCCGTATTACCCTGTGGTCACAGCCTTGGGCCCCTTCAAAGACAACCAGTGTCTCCTAACAAGGTCACGGAGGCTCAGGTGCTCACGACAGATGTTGGCCAAGTCCTAGAGGGGACACCAGGCTGTCATCAGGAGTATCTTGCGTCAACGTTATGTCCACGAAAAGAAGCGCAGGCCTCAGTTAATGGATGTTCCTCCAGCTGCAGGGCTCCTTTCTTTGTAGAACACAGGAGAGTGGCAAGTGTGAGACCCTGCCTCCACCAGGCGATACCTGACTGCCAGAGCCTTCCCACCACGAGCACCTGTATCAGGGATGTATTCACAAATTTCTGTCCGTTCAGGGGATTCAATATCAGAAGCCACACTCAGGCATTGCCCCCCAGGGTGTTTGTGTGCCCAGTCAGCTTGCAGCAGCAGAGGCGGAGGAGGTGGGCTTACTCCAGTTACCCTTACCACTGCCCACGTCACTGTCTTCGAGAATATGTCTTATCTGGCAAATTAGAAGACGCTTCTTCTGCTCTGATTAGTAGGAAAGTATCCATGCCAGCCACTTTAGCCTGTTCTGCACAGGCTAATGGCTTCTCTCAGCCATGATATTCATTGTTCCATAATAGAGATTTTCCCCCTCCTACATTAAAGTGTGACTTCTGTGCTGCATGGCGGGATCTAGAGGGGGTGTCATGTGTGTTAGTCTGTGTAGACTAGAGAAACAAAATTCATACACTCATATTTTATGAGTTTTATATAAAGGTTAAGTGAACATTGAAAAGCATCCCAACCCAGTTCAATCTAAGACCACCAGTCCAATAGTATCCCATGTGTCTGACACCAATCTACAAAGTCCTCCTCACAATCCAAAAACACACGGGGAGACAATGACTGCAGGAGGAAATTGTAGTCCGTGCGCTGGCAGGTTCTCCATGAGGCTGCTGCAGAAACCAGGGCTGCAACAGGGTAGGTCCATGCGGCTTCTCCTCAGGGATCTCCCAGGAAATGAGTCTTTCCAGCTGCTTTAGGGACCTAACAAATGCATATCCACCCTGGTGGCACTATCAGAGAGCAAGAGACCAGAAAGGCTAGGCTCACAGAGCCATTGATCTCCCTGCCCTTCAATTAACCCCACATGAGTTCATTGACGAGGTTGGCATAATATACCTTTAACTATGTTAGATACTGCGTCTCCTTCTCTGAGTGCTAGCTCTGACTTCTCAAAGGGCAGGGCTCTGGAGGAGGTTTTCAGCAGTGTTTCCCACCCACTTCCATCCCAAGTTCTTCATTTTGCACCTCTTATGATTTATGGTAACACCCCTACTGTGAAAACCTCAGAAGGTCCCAACACAGTGAAGAATGTTCCCTGGTGCCATTACTTTGTCTTCAACGTTATGTGGCTGCAGTTGATAGGTTTTGAGAGGCGCAATCCAGCCAAGAAATTCCATCGAGGGTCCAGAAGAGGTTTAGACCAAAGTAGCGTCTCATGGTACCAAGCAGGCATGAGACATGTGGCGGCCTGTCTAAGTCCCACATGTGCATTTGATGAAGGCTGCCAAGTTTGGCATGGAGGTTCCGCCTCAATACACCTGTCACAAAATGTGAAATGACATATTTTGCTACCTTTGCCTCTCTCCCAGCCTAGGGTAACCTCCAGGATGGAAGTCCCAGGTCTGACACATGTGGGTGGGAACTGCTAGGGAGGCTGCCAGCGGGGGACTCTGCTCACCCACTGCACCAAGGGAAAATCCGGTTCACAGCTCACATGCCTTCCTCTGTATATAAACCCGGAGAAGGAGCAACAGCTTAGGCTGAGTGGTACAGGATGAGCGTCTGTGTAATAACCACTAATGGTTAGGCACCATGGACACAGGGTAGGGAAGGATACAGTGAAGAAGAATATGAAGCGTTGGACGTAGCAAAGGGGGCCAAAGAGCATGAGGATCCCCAGAAATGACGCAAGACACAAGCGGAGCTAACACAGGCTTACAAAGGGGAATCGGCCAGGTGCTTCACCCCAGCTTTAGCTAGCTGCCCCCACAGCAGAACTTTATCTCCTACAGAGAGCACTGGGTTGGATAGCAAAGGCACAGCTTTCAAGCAGGGAAGGTTACTTTCTCAATACTATCTTTAGTGGGGCGACAAACTGTTATTTTACTTGATTTCCATCTCCTGACTGGGGGAAGGATGAGTTGATAGCCAGGGTGGGGTAGAGTGGGGATGAGTCAATAACAGGGTGCCAGGACTCAGGAAACATGACCCCAGGCTTTTGGGCTTCACACATGCATACACACACGCGTCCGCGCTCTAGGAATGTTCTCACGAAACATGACCCCAGGCTGGTGGTCTTCACATGCACACACACGCGTGCGCACACACACACATACATGCTCTAGGAATGTTCTCAGCAAACATGACCCCAGGCTGGTGGTCTTCACACACACACACACACACACACACACACACACGCACACACACACACACACGCTCTAGGAATGTTCTCAGGAAACATGATCCCAGGCTGGTGGTTTTCACACACACACTCACGCGCACACTCTAGGAATGTTCTCAGGAAACATGACCCCAGGCTGGTGATCTTCACACACACGCACACACACACACACACACACACGCGTGCACGTGCTCTAGGAATGTTCTCCGGAGAGAGTGGCTTCTAAGGACTGAGTGCTGCAAAGAAAGTCACAACTGGGAGCAGCCTTCCCTTCCCCTAGAGACTCCTGGGAAATCAGGATGTGCACGGAGATTAGACATCACCTGTCTTGATAAGGGAAACCAGTTCAATAGTGGTCAGTGTTTCCTCTGTGCTTCTAACACAGGGTTTTATTTCCTGGGCACCAGATTATAGAAGAAGGCAGGAGGGCCCCCCAAAATATGATTAGTTGATCCGCTAGAGTAAATTCTCATGTGCTTAAAAGAACACCCCTGGTGGGCCAGGGTTTACTGTTTACTGAACTAAACAGTAAAGGATGGCGAGGAAGACATCCACTGAGCCTTGACCTCCATGCCTCAGTCAGGACACCAAGTGTGTGTGTGGGGTGGGTGGGGACTGACACCAGTGGTGGAGGAGGGAAGTGGACATAGGCCCCAGAGACTGCTGGTACAGCAGCATGATGTTGTTTCTGGAGTCCTGATTGTGCCAAGGCAGCCTCTGGAGTGACTGTGGCAGTAAAAAATCAGATTCTGGATCTGCAGAGCCTGGATCTGGGGCCTCTTGGGTAGCAGGTAGCTTGGGTGTGTTCCTAGAGAGAGTGAAGAGCTGGACACCGGACTCCCCGCTGCTGAACCCTACCGTTCGTGCTAGGTAAGTGCACGGAGATGGAGAGAAGACCCTGAAAGAACAGCAAGGGGTGCATGGACCAAGCCCCTTCCCTTTCCCCTGCCACCAGGTCCTCTTATATGGTGCTGTGAGGTCAAACAAAGGGAAGCCCACTCAGACCTGCAGAGACCTCAGCGAAACAACTGCCCCCCACCCCCCACAATTCAGCAGACATCTCACAAGGACACTCACACATACCCGAGAGAGAAACCTCACACACATACTTCCTTGGAGACTTCCAGAGAGACTCAGAGGCCTCGCACAGAGACTTCATATGAAGTTCTCAGCATCCTTTATGGAGACTTCTCAGAGACCCCACAGGGACCTCACACAAAGCCCTCCCACATAGCTCACTGCCAGCATGGGAGAATTAGCAGCCGCTGTCCACCCCTGAGCTCCTGGAAACTTTCACACATTGTCTGCAGTGCCCCCCATGCTTGTGCATCTTTGTCCTCATAGCCTTGCTTGGGAACAACAGAATCACAAACTGCACGTAGTTGTGTGCAAATTTTTTCCACTGAAACGTTTTCACTAGCCTGAACTCTGAAGTGTAGTTTACAATTGAAATACAAGTAAAACTGCCAACACCAAATGAGAGTGTGATTCTAGATGGTGTGCAGTCAAATGTCGTACGCCACACTTTTACTTTTGCTTCGGACAAATTCTCTAATTGGTGGGGAAGTGACTGACTACTTTGGAAGCAACAGAACAGTCCATCAAATGGGCTTCAGGACTCAAATATATAAATAGACATCTGATCTGAACTCAAACTCATTCCCCAAGGGGCTCATGAACCTAATTTTTTTGGAAGAGTGAAGGAACCCACATGAAAATAACAAAATGTACATCACATTGTGTCTGTCTGGCTTAATTTCTCAATGAAACAGCTGTCATATCTGAAGATATTCAGGGCAACATTCCTTTTATAGCTCTGTCGACATAATTAATATGATTTTTCTGTGAAATGTAATATTTCTAAGTTATGCAAAGTCCTAATGTTTATCTACCACAACAAACTGATAATATTTCGAAGGATGAAGAAATAGATCAAGAAATAATAATTAATGAAATACACATTTTCAGGTAGTACCATTTACAATAGCCAAGCATAAATGAAAATATCTATATCTATACTTGAATAAAAAAACAACAGATTTATATGAGGAAAACTACAGAAATTACAAGAAATCAAGTGTGACCTCAGCAAATGGGATAATATCCCATGCTCCTTGACCAGACGACTCAATGTAGTACAGTTATCAGTTCTACTCAAGGCACTAGACAAGTTTAATTCACTCCTGATAAAATTACCCTCATCTTTCTTCAAAGAATTGCAAAACCACTGATTACTAACTTCATATGGTAAGGGCATAGGTCAGGGGTTGAACCTACAAACTTCTCCTTGGTAGAAAGATAAAACTGTTCTCATAAAAGACTTGTAGGCTGGCTTTGAGTTGGAATTTTGGGGTCATTTAGGATTTTTTTGTGGCATGTGATTTTTAGGGCTTTAAGGTCATTTGGGGTCATTTAATTTTTTTGCGCATTAGGGTGGTTTGGGCTTTAAGGGTGTTTTATAAGGTTTAAGGGAGTTTTTAAGGGATTTAGGGGTGATTTTTTGGAGTGTATGGGTATTTTTTAGCAGGTAGGGGTGTTTTTAGTGATCTTACAGGGTTTCTTAGAGATTTTAGGGTATTTTAAAATATTTTATGTGTTTTTCCCCAGCATTTTATGTTTTGTTGGGGCTTTCATGTTGTCTTCAGGGCATTTATGTGGTTTTGGAAGTTCATGGTTTGGGAATCTTCTAGGGATATGATTTGGAAGTTCCACATGTTTTGGGAGGTATTTAGTGTGTTATTTGTGGCTTCAGAGTGTTATTTGAATTTTAGGGAATATTATGGCTTTTCAGACATTTTAAGGCTTTTAGGGTGATTTTAGTGTTTAAGGGTGTTTATTAGGCTTATATGTGTTTTTATGGCTTTTAGTGTTTTGTTAAAATTTTAGGGTGCTTAAGGCATTAGAGTGTTTGGGGGGATTAGGTTTTGGTTTTCAGGGCTTTAGGGTTTTGTTGGATTATTTTTTGCTTTCATGGTGAATTCATGTCTATTAGGCTGTTGGACTTTTACAGGGTTTTATAGTGCTTCGGGTTGCTTTGTAGGGATGTTCTTGGGGTTTTAAAAGACTTTTAGCGTGTTTTTAGGGCTTCACGTGTTCTTTATTTTGCGTTTTAAGGCATTTGCATAATATTAGGGCATTTATTATGTTTTCGGGACGTAAGGAGTTTTTTTTTAAGACTTATGGCGCATTAGGGTGTTTTAGAAAGCCTTTTACCATGTATTTAATGGTCTTAAGATGTTTTAGAGGGTCTTTAGGGGTGGTCTTAGCATTTTAGAAATATTTTAGACGTTTTAGGGTTTTTAAGGCATTTATAGTGTTTTTACGACTTTTAAGGTGTTTTTAGAACACGCCTGACAGGTACACACTATTTCAATCAGGCTCTGGTTAGTGCCTCTCAATCAATTGGTGACATGGGAGTCTGGATAATGGATTACCTTTACTCTGCAGATGAGAAAACTCACTCAAAAAGACACAGGTGTTGACCCACAGGCACACAACTGGTTAACAACAAAGACATATTCACAACCAGTGTTGGGAGCCAGAGCCCTAAGCCCCACATACCTGTCCCCAGCCAAACAGTCAATCTATCCTGAACCATCAAATGATCTGAGCAGATCCTCCCACCCAACTCACCTTCCCATGCCAAATATTTTATTTCAGAAGGTGGCAGTGAATCTGCAGCTCTGAGAGAGGGACATATCTGATCGGAGCACATGGAGCAGATGAAGGGGGAGGAGGGGAATGTGGAGCACATCCTGGCACACCAGGACTTGAGGATGATGTTCCCACTCAGAGAATCCAGTCCACATAGAAGACCACATGGCCAGCCCCACGATGAGACAAGACACCCCTCAAAGACCCATAGCCTTAGAGGGGACAACACTGAAGACACAGTGTGGGAAATGCGCCCGAACTAATCCTGCCACACCGAGGCATAACACTAAGGGGGTACAGCAGAAGAGCAAGAAAACGAAGCATCAAGGTACCCAGGGAATGCCAAAGGATGACTTTGAGGCCAGTACTTGGTACACCAACAGACTGGACTGGAAAACACTCTTAAAGGCCAACAAACCGACCTTGAACTAACGATGAGCCACTTCTTTCTTGTTGAGTTGTTTTCATTCATTGTCATTGGATTTTGGTTGTTTTGTTGCTTTTAGTGCTTGGTTTTGCTCTGTCTTGTTTTGTGTATGTTATTACATCTACAGGTCTGTCTAAATAAGATAGGCTGGACGAACAATCTGGAGGAGAGAAAACAGGACCAACACTTCTGGGGAGACATGGGAGAGAGGGAGGTGTGGGGAAAGGTAGTGGTGTTAAGAAACCCAGAGAAAAGGGAAGAACAGGTGATGCAAATCGGTGGTGAGGGGGATGTAGGAGGCCTGGTAGGGAGTGATCAAGGGAAATGGAACCAATGGAACCAAGAGGAATTACTGAATTACTGAAGCACAAATGAAAAGTGAGCATGGCAGTGGGCCCAAGAGGCAAATCAAAGGGAATAGAAAAGCAAGCTAGGAAGCAAGGGTCAATTATAGAGGTTTAAAAAAAGGCATGTACATATTTAAATATATGAGCATGGGGAAATAGATCTATGTCCCTATATTTATAGGTTTTGTATTAAGGTAGCAGATGGACATTGGGCCACTGCTCAAGGACTCCCTCGTTGCAAAAATACTGTTCTATTAAATTGGCATTCTATGATGCTCACCTTCCCTACACGATCACTGAACACAAAGCAGGTACATAAGCAAATGTGGTGAAGAAAGCTAATGGTGCCCAGCTATCAAATATATAGCATGTGAGGTCTTAAAGGCTTAAAGGAAAACAAGCGCCCATCTAGCTCAGAAGAAACAAAGCCCACATGGAAGAAGCACACCAGCTTGTGCGATCATGAGGTTTTGAAAAGATTTGGTAGCAGGCATCATCAGAACAAAAAAAATCTTATCATTGCGAATGAGCGGGGAGTGCTGGGGACAGACACAAAGCCCATTTACAGTCCTCTGGACATCCCTAACAGAAGGGTGTCAGGGAGGAGATAAACCAAGACAGGTACCAGATAATAACGATGAAACACAGCTTTCCCCTAGTTCCTACATGTTTCCTATCTCCCACTATCATGATCCCAATTCTAATTTACAAATCAGGCTAGACTAGAGAATGTACACTTGGACAGATAGGAACAGGAAACATGGGGAATCCAGGGTGGATGAGCCCTTGAGGACCAGTGTTATGAGTGCAGACTCGGGAAGGGTGGAGGGAGGGTAGGTTGGAAAACGGAAACCGTATACAGGGATCTACATTTAACCTCAACAGAAAAGTGGGTGAAGGAACATCAGACAGTGCAAGATATGAGAAAATAATTAGTAAATTATCAAGGGTAGCTCGAATGGAGGGGGAAAAATGAGGAGCTGGGGCCAGGGGCTTGGGTGGGGTGGAGAGTGGATATTTTGAGAATAATGAGGGCAATGAATGTACAAATGTGCTTTACACAACCGATGTATATATGCATTGTGGTTAGTGTTGCATGAACAATTTAAAAAAAGGTCTGGACAGAGGGCACATGCAAGGATGATCTCAGGCTGGATTAGATCAGCAAAATCACCTCCTGGAGTTGCCTCACCCTGTGTCTATTCCTGAGTCAGGCATGAAGCTTAGGGCCCATAGTCCCAGGAGCTGGACAGGGAGGGAGGCGGGGTTCTGAGGTCATTCCATAGGGGCAATGGCCCTCCTGTCCTGCCGGGCCCACCCTCCTTTGTAATCCTGCTGGCTGGAGCACGGCTTTCATGGAGTCCACACCATGGGAGCTCTACTACTCATGGGGGATTGGCAGGAAGCCTCTGCTTATGCGCACACACCACCACCTAGCTGGAGGATCTCTGTGAACAAAGCCTGAGGCAGACAACAAGCCCACTAATTGATGCTGTAAGAGATACAATCAGCATCCAGAAACCTGCAACTGGGAGTAAGAGGCAGCATACTTGGCCCCAGCCACTCCCACTGCCATCTTCAAGGAGTGACATTCTAAAGCAGAGGGTTTTCAAAAGGCACTGCCAGGACTGTGGAATGAGCAGCTCATTTGTGGACATGGATACTGTGTGATCCAGAAGTATTACCTCTTCCTTTCCATTCAGGTGAGACAAAAAAAAAGTTCCAAATAGAAAGCCATGCATCTAAACAGTATCCAATAGCCACTCATGTGCAGTGCTGCTGCCTCCAAAGAGCTTTCCTAGGTTTTTCTCTCTGTGGACAGATATACCTTGGTCCTTGGCTCTGCATGAGAAAGAATTCACGCCAAAGCCAGGTTTGTGATCCAATTGTGTTTTAGGAGAGATAGGGAGGCATGGTAGGCAACCCTGGTGGACCCCAGTGGCTGAATTGAATTTACTTGGCCTAGGTGGGTCAATGTGGGTGCAGCACCCACCCAGGTGTACCTGGCCTTCCTGACTGGAAACCTGGACCTCTGAGCACGCTCGGTGTGCCACTCTTTCCTGGGTGGCTAGCTTGGCCCTCTGAGCATGTATCATGGACAACCTAGTCCCTATGCTAGCTACCTAAAATTTACACCCTGAAGAGATATGGACCCAAATCTTTGGGGTACAAGGCGACGACATCTTTAGGTCCTTCCTGCTGGCAAAAGGGTGAAGTGGGGCTTTGGGTCCATACCCTTTCTACTCTGCTGGGAGGGGTTGTCCATTCAGGTCTAGGATGGATAAGGTTGAGGTGGTCCAGGAGATGGTGGTCCTAGAGGTGGCACACTTGGTTCAGAGGGCTTGGTAACTTGAGAACTTCTGGAAAAACAAACAAACGGACAAAAGGGTGAACAGTTTAACTGAGACAAGGCTAGGCTTGTGAGGTGGCAGTGCCCTTGAAATTAGGTGAGTGTCACAGGAAACAAAAAAAATCTTAGGATTATCAGGCATGTGTGTTTGTTCGTTCTAAGTATAGGCACGGGAGTAAAAGCATCCACAATTTCCCCTATGAGGGTACAGGGTTTGGGAACTACTGGGTGCACTGAGATCACTGTTTCATTTATGATCCTAATGTTTGGACCCACTGCTAAGAACCATGCTTCTATTTAATCCTATTATCCCTCAATTATTAACTTTGGTCAAACAAATTTTGTTTTCATTAATTACTTTCATAGTTATCTATCTATCTATCTATACACACACATTTAATTGAATGGAATGAAAAGGTCATGCGTTATAGCGTTAAATTGTAATATTGGAATACTACAGCGGGAGTCAACAGGGATCAAAAGAAAGTAAGTGTCTGAGTCATTTTTAATTTTCTTGGCTTCAAATTGAATAAAAGACTTGTAAATTACCCAGAGACCAAATTCCCATGGTGCCTCCTACAACGGGTAGAATGTTCAGGGATGTTTCAGGGCTGGGAGATTAGTAACCCCTAAGTCCAGGATCCCTTAGGGCAGGGGTCCTCAAACTGTTTACACAGGGGGCCAGTTCACTGTCCCTCAGACCGTTGGAGCACCAGACTATAGTTAAAAAAAACCAAACTATGAACAAATTCCTATGCACATTGCACGAATCGGCTACTAAGTAGGACATGCAGAGGCAGCAAAAACACCCTGAGGGTGGGATAAATGTCGTCAGGCCACATGTGCCCCACGGGCCACAGTTTGAGGATGCCTGCCTTAGGGGTTCCTGGGTGCACTGGGGATGAAGGTCTCTACTGCTCCTCAAAAGGAGAAATGCTGTAACTTCTGGCATTTCGGCCCACTTTCCAATCACTTTACAAAACTGTTCCAGGTGAATCAGGGTTAGAAGGGAAAGTGTACCATTCTCTGGCCACCATTCTCCTTTCTCAAATAAAGTTGCATAGTGTATCAGCTTTTGTTTGTCTAGCCTCTGTGTCAACTCTATCCCAATTGGACAGGATTCATGCAAGGGGGCAATTCCTGAGTATGAAGCTGCTAAGTCCCATCTAGAAAGCACAAAAGAAGGCTATGTAGAGCTTGCTGCCTCAAGGTCAATAAACCCCACTTGAGAGCGAGCCCTTTATTGCCCTGAATCTGTTGCCTCAGGAAGATGCCCCAGCAAGAAGTAAGGGATCAAAGACAACTCACTGAGGTCGACTTTAAGTCCAACCATTATTCTAGACAAGCTAGGAGAACCACTGCTTGGAATGGCCCCACGGCCCTCCAAGATGCCTGCTGGCGGGAGCAGACTCTCAAATCTCTGATGGGAAGGGGCATCTGGAAGCTCAGGGAACCTTAAGGGAATTGGAATTTCTGTCTGGAACATCGTGGCAGTGGAACTGTGTAGTAAGAGCTTTCCCCAAAAGTGCCTTAAGCAGCAACACTGAAAGCCTAAAGGTAACAGTTACACAGGAAGGGTTCCATATGCCATTGGCCTAAGCCTGGGCCAAGGAAAACCAGCCTGTAACAAGGAACAAACCTACACTGGTAGAACACTAACACTATAACGCCTCAAGTTTTAAATTCAGGAAATAATTTTAAACATTTTTATTCTTTACTTTCATAGTTATCAATATGTATATATGGCATTCAAATATATAAAACGTGCAATGTTTTTGAAATGTAACCAAATTGTCACATTGATAATTTATAAGTTTGGTACTAGATAAGTTTCAATTAAATGTTATAAAAATGTTGTGCTGGGCATTATAGGGCTAAAGCAGCTTGTTTGAAAAGCCAGGAGAAAGGGAATGGAGGGGAAAAGGGAAATATTTGGCTCCCAGGACAAGGCAGGGCTAACTCCCAGGTCTATTCAACCAGCTCCCTAGGCAGTGCCCTTCCACATGTTTGGGCTGGTGGGCACCATCTTGGCCAGGGTCACAGGCCCCGTTTCCCCATGGCCACAATGGCGGCTATATAGGATCTCTGGGAAAAGCTTAAACAGCCTTGATAAGAGTGAAGCCATTATGAGCTGACAGAAGGCACCATGTAAAGTAAATAAAGTAGCTATGAACTGTAAATGAACTAGCTGATATAGGGGAGGTAGGCTGTGCAGATGTGCCCAAGGGAATGTCCCAAAGGATATGGATGCTCAGAAGATTCGCGAGAGCGACCAGAGCAGTCTTTGTTCAACTAAGAATGACTAACTGCAACACCCTGCTTCTCTACTCTGCCTGCTTGCACACCTGCACATTGCAAAAGTATAAAAACCTTTGGTCAATTAGACTGGGGCTGCTCAGGAAAAAAAACTTTTTCTGTTGAACTTGCCAGCGGTCGGAGTAGTTTTCTTTCTGGGAATGGAGAGTGGCTACAACATTTCGAGGTGCACCGAGATCCAATTGCCACTGTCTGGGCTTGCTTAGAAAGGAAACCTCCTTAACAGGAGTGCTCTCCCCAGAACTACGGATTTCTGATTTCTCTAGGCCAGGGGTCCTTAAACTCTTTAAACAGGGACCAGTTCACTGTCCCTCTGATCAGTTGGAGGGCCGAACTATCGTTTCAATAAAACTATGAACAAATTCCTATGCTTCCTGCACATACCTTATTTTGAAGTTTAAAAAAAACACACAAACAAACGGGGCACAAACACTCGGCGGACAGGATCAAGGTCCTCGGCTATCCGCATGTGGCTCACAGGCTATTGTTTGAGGACCCCTGCTCTAGGCGCTCACAAAGAGAATGTAGTTTCAGCCCTAAAGCCTGGAGACTCCGCAATTTGTTTAAAGGTGATTGGACAGAAGGAGTTCCTGATTTGCCCATGCAAGACTCGTTTTCCCTTCCCCTATTTCTCAGAGTTCATAGTTATGTTTATGGGGAACCAGGACATCCCTATCTGATCCCTAAAATTGATGCGTGGAATGACATTGCCACTAATAAGCCAGCATAAACAAAAGACTTACTTCCTCCTGCAACAGAAAGGGTTCTTGTTTCAAGATTTCAGGAAACATGGCAGGACCAGAAAAAAAATAGACCCAAGGTCCTAAAACCACTAAGGTGGAGGCTGCCCTTCCCCAACCCCTCCCCATACCCCTCCGTCTCGTCTTTATTCCTTTTTGCAGGAGGACTCTGGGAGTGGGAGAACTAGCTTACGACCCTTCATTATCACTGCCACCCTGTCAGGTGCATGGGGCTGGAGAGAGAGAAATACTCATAACTCCTTTCTGAGTCCACACCCCAACATACACTAGGGCTGGTATGGGATCTCGACCGCCCCACCCCCCAAGAAGGATGATTCGGCAGCAGCCATTCTACACTCAAGGCAAGCAGCCCCAACACCTGGGGAAGACCCCTGAGTCCCTTTTTGGGTATATATCCCCTTGTATTCCAGTGATTTGTATAATTGGAATCAACAAAATCCCTTTTTCTGACAAAGCAGGTCTGATTCCTTGATAGAAACGGTTTTCCATATGCATTAGCCCACCTCCAGAAATTGCCAGCAACTTCTCCAGGTGCTGTTCACAACACAGGTACAGTAGCCCTGCCAGAGAGAGGCCCAGTAAGCAGTCAATGGACATGATGGTCAGACAGCAGGCACTCCCCATGTGAGGGAAACTCTTTTTGCCACTGCACGAAAAATGTGAGATCCAAACTCCTTGCAAGGCACAGAAGGCCTAACCAGGTATCACCAGTTTCTCTTGCAGGCCCTCAGTGG
This sequence comes from Tenrec ecaudatus, assembly GCF_050624435.1. Lineage (NCBI taxonomy): Eukaryota > Metazoa > Chordata > Mammalia > Afrosoricida > Tenrecidae > Tenrec > Tenrec ecaudatus. The sequence continues at coordinate 557,902 of NW_027458900.1, forward strand.
AACAGCTAGAAAACCTATGAATTTATCTAAGGTCAGTGAGAATTTTCAGGCTCTTACAAGAGAATGTCTGCGTGCCTTTTTAGAGTGACTGATGGAAGCCTACGGGCTTTATATCCCTAACGGCCTGGAGGCCCCGAGAACAGGAGGGCAATAAGTATTGCCTTTATTACTCAGTCTGCCTCAGACATGAAAAAGAAGTGGGAAGGGTTTGACGGGAAAAATCTTAGTGATTTGGTACAAGTGGCTCAGCGGGTGTGTAACAACAGAGATGATCCTACCACGACAGAGACAAAGAAACTAGTTAAAATACTAGTAATTGCCATGAGAGACCCCAGAGACTCAGGAAAAGGAGAGCATGGCCCACTTACGGAGAGACTGACCTGTGGGCACCGCCAAGCCATGGGGCAGGATCAATGTGCCTACTGCAGGAAAGAAGGACATTGGAAAAATCAGTGCCTTGAATACCCCAGGAGAAGCAGACAACCCTCCAATAGAGAGGACGGGCCTCATCCACACCTAGAAAATCCCAAGCAAGAGACAATAATGCTTGAAGAAGCTGAATGAAGGTGTCAGTGCTCTGTTTCACTTGGTCCCCAGGATCCCAGGCTAACTGTCCAAGTAGGAGGCCAGTCAGTCAATTTCTTAGTGGACACAGGGATTACCTTCTCAGGTTCAGAAAAGAGTACAGGCAAATTGTCAAAAGGAAAGATTTGAATTACTGTCAGCATATGATTGCTTCCAAAAATAACTCACACCAGAAGATTTGCATGGAGGTTAGGTGGGTTTCTCAAGACATCATGATAAAAAATATCTGTCTGCCCTTTGTCCCAGTTAGCCATATGATTTTTATGGCACTGGCCCCTGGCTTGGCTGTTGAGCCATGGAAACTGTTTTTGCAGGACGTGAGGCGGTGGCCTGTGGCCATCAGTGGAAGGACAAAATCTCCACAGTGGTCTTCCTGTTTCAATTTGGAGCCACCTATATCACCTCTCGGACATTATTGTTGTCCTGGGCTCAGAATCGCCACCCCAGGTCTAGAAGGCACCTAACAGATCCACACTATTTGAATCAGGCTCTGGTTAGCCCCTATCGATCACTTGGTGACATGGGAGTCTGGACAATGGAGTACCTTTACTTTTCGGATCAGAAAACTAACTCAAAAAAACACAGGTGTTGACCCAGAGGCACACAACTGGTTAAAAACAAAGCCAAACTTACAACCATTTTCTGGAGCCAGAGTTCTGAGCCCCTCGTGGCTGTGCCCAGCCGAGCAGTCCCTCTCTCCTGGACACACCAAAGATCTGAGCAGATATTCCCCACAACCCCTCCCAAAGATTTTATTTCAGAGGATAGCATTGAATTTGCATCTCCTGGACAGAGACATTATCTGATCAGAGCACACAGAGATGAAGGGGAGAAGGGGAGAGTGGAGCACATCCTGTCCCACCAGACCTTGAGGATGATGTTCCCACTCAGAGAAGTCAGTTCACATAGAAGACCACATGGCCAGCCCCACGACGAGACACAACGTCCCTCAAAGACCCATAGCCCTAGAGGGGACAACACTGGAGACACAGTGTGGGAATTACCCCCAAACTGATCTCGCTACACCGAGGCATAACACTAAGGGGGTACAGCAGAAGAGCAAGTAAAAGGAGCAGCAAGATCCCAAGGAAATGCTAAAGGTGGACTTTAGGGTCAGGGTTTGGTGCCCCAAAAGACTGGACTAGAAAACACTTCTAAAGGCCAACACATAGTCCTTAAACTATCTATGAGCTTTTCTATCTTGTTGACCTTTGTTTTCTTTTATTGTAATTGGATTTTTGTTGTTTTGTTTATTTTGCTGCTTGGTTTTGTTCTTTCTTGTTTTTGTGCATGTTATTGCCTCTACAGGTCTGTCTAAATAAGATAGGCTGAACGAACAATCTGGAGGAGAAAAAAAAACGGAACTAGCACATCCTGGAGGACATGCGAGAGAGGGAGGTGGGAAGAAAGGTAGTGGTGTTAAGAACTCCAGAGATAAGGGAACAAAAAGTGATGGAAATCGGTGGTGAGGGGGATGCAGGAGGCCTGGTAGGGCGTGATCAAGGGTAATGTAACCAAGAGGAATTACTGAAACCCAAAGGAAGACTGAGCATGACAGTGGGCACAAAATGAAAATCAAAGGGTATAGAAGAGTGAGCTGGGAAGCAAGGGCCAGTTATAGATGTCTAAATAAAGGCATGTACATATATTTACAAAGGGGCATGGGGAAATAGATCTATGTCCATATGTTTATAGATTTAGTATTAAGGTAGCAGATGGACATAGGGCCTCCGCTCAAGGACTCGTTCATTGCAAGAACATTGTTCTATTAAATTGGCATTAAACGATGCTCACCTTCCCTACACGATCACTGACCACAAAGCGGCTGCATAAGCAAATGTGATGAAGAAAGCCGATGGTGTCCAGCTACCAAAAGATATAGCGTGTGGGGTCTTAAAGGCTTGAAGGTAAAGAAGCAACCATCTAGCTCAGAAGCAACAGAGCCCACATGGAGGAAGCATACCAGCCTGTGTGATCACAAAGTTTCAAAGGGATAAGGCAACAGGCATCATGAGAACAAAAAAATCTTATCATGGAGAATGAGAGGGGACGGCCGGGTATACACCCAAAACCTATTTGCAGTGCACTGGACATCCCCTTACAGAAGGATCTCAGAGAGGAGATAAAAGAATACAGGGTATGAGACAGCAAAGAAAAACACAACTTTCCTCAAGTTCTTTTTTTTTTGTTTTTTTTGCGCACCCCGCGGGCGCCCGGTGCCGCCCCCTCCCCGGTCCCGCGGCGGCGGCTCGGGGCCGGGGGGGGGCGCCAGGGGAGGGGGCAGACACGAGGGGCAGCGGTGGCGGCGGCGGCTCCCAGCGCCATCTTGGGCTGATCGATGAATTGAACAAAGAGGATCAATTTCCGATCAAGCGAGTTATCAATGGGGGCCGGGGAGTGAGAGGGACTTGTCCCCGAGTCGGCCCCGCTTTCCCCGGCACCCACCTACTCCCCTCCGCCGCGGCCCCCTGGCCGCAAGGCAGCCCGGCGCCCCCGGGGAGGCCGCGACCGCCCGCAGCCCCCACCCCCGAGCGAGAGGCCGAGAGAGGAGAAGCCTGACCTGCAGCTGCTGTAAATCAAAGCGCTTCCAATATTGAAACATCGATCACACATTGGCCGCCATCTTGAGACATATTGAGATGGAGTGAGAGGCTGATAGAGAGGGGGCTGGAGTTCAGGAGCCCCCAGGAGGCAGCAGGCGGGCGGCGCCAAAACCCGGCCTGGAGCCGGCCGCCGCCGCCGCCACAGAGGAGCGCGGACTCCTCCTCACGGCACCACCGCCGCCAGGGCAAGCCGAGCCGGCCCCCGCCCCCCCGCCAGCGGCCGAACGAGCGACCCGCCCGCGACCCCCGCCCCTCCCAACCCCCAGCCTCGGCCGGCGGCCGCCCGGCTTGGCGCGGCCCGGCCCCGAGGGGGCGCTGGAGGGCGGCGAGAGGGCAGCCCCGCGGCCCGCCGAGGCCCAGTCCAGGCTCACCTGGCGCGGGGGGGGCGCGGAGGGAGGGGGCCCTGGCGGCGACGGAGCGCAGCCCCCCCGCCCGCCTCTACGCCCGGGCGCTGGGTGCCGGCGACCCGCCGGGGGTCGTCGGTCGTCCTGCTGGGCGCCCGCCCGCCCGCGGAGCCGCCGCGACCACCTGCCTGAGCCCAGACCCCTGCACGGCGCAGGCCTCAGCGCACCCGCGCGTGTGCCCGAAGCCTTGACCGTGGGCGGCCCCGCCAACCGGGGCCTCAAGGACCCAGCATCCCAGAGCGCCCTTGCTGGGGGAGGGCAGGGGCGTGGGGAGGCATCATCCCCTGACCCTCTTGAACTTGCACCCGCCAGCGTCCCACGCCGGGGCCCCAGAGTCCCCGCTCAACACCACCCAGTGACCCAGGGCCCCCGAGCTGTCGCCGCCGACTTGGCACTTAGGAGACATGCTCTCTGGAGGCGGTTGAGGCTTGTCTTGTGGCCAATAATCATCTCCTACGCCTTCCTTTCCAGTCACTAATTTGATGTCTTCACTTAAAGAAATGCCCATAAGTTGAGGTTTCAGAGGAGAGCTCCTTGAGCTCCCCAGACAACAAGGGGGCCGAGTGTCACCGTCATTATCCTGAGCTGGGAGGGAACACTAGTGTTCCGGAGGCTGGGAATCCGTCACTGCCTGCCCACAGCACAGACAGAGCAGGTGCTGGTTATAATTGTTTCTAGACGTCCTGCCATGCTCAGTTGAACGTCAAAGCCATAAACGTTGCCCGACTACAATCAAACTGGAGTGCGCAGACATTTCTGCATCATTGCCGGGTGGAAATACACTGAGTGGAGTTGGATGAGATGGCAGCAAGTGCTTAAGGAGGGGGTGCTGTGGGAATACCAACAAGATGACTGCTAGTCTCCGTTTCCTTCTCTCGTCTGCTTTGTGTTTTCTTTCAGGACCAGAAGAAATGATGCATATGTAAGGAAAAAAACTTTTCATTTCCAGAGGAGTTTTCCACCCCACAATCTACCCGCAGCCTCCTTTGAGCAAGCCAGTAAAAGCTTTTTTTTTTAACCTGCCTTCTCACTATGACAATTTCCGGAGCTGCTATGTGGCTGTGTTTAAAAGTCCCCCTCGGGATCCAGAGTGCAATCCATATCACAAAGGCATCCTCCCAGTCCCAAATAGCAATGTGACCTCATTTCAGAAGGTTGTTCTTGTTTCCATAGACCCAGAATGGAGTTTAAGCTGTTGATCTTGACTGTGGTTGTCGACTCAGCCTCTCATGGGCACCTCATGGGCAGTGGAGCAAACTGTGCCAATCTGTGCTACCATCAGGACTGGGAGAGGAAGCCAACAGTGGTGGGCCATAGGTCAATGTGTGGATGGGGATGATCAGGTCTTTCTTCATTATTCTGTTTCAGTCTGGAAACACCACTGAAGCCTCAGTGTCGTAGCAACACACAAACCTTCACTGACAGTCTGGGGCACATTGGCTGCAAATCAAACCCGGGTCTTCCCGGTGAAAGACGATGAGAGGTCTACCACTGAAGCACCGTGGCCCTCACCTCAAACCAGGGCAGTCATTTCCGGAGTTCAAACCAGACCACAATGCAGGATGACTGAGATTGCCACCAGAATCTGATACTGATGCAGAAAAAAACCTAACTACCATTTTATTGACTCCCAATAGGACAAAGATCTGCCCCTTTGGGGTTTTGAGACTTTAAATCCTTACAGCAGGGGTCGCAACCTGTGGGTCGCGACCCCTTTGGGGATCAAATAACCCTTTAACAGGGGTCATCCAATTCATAACGATAGCAAAATTACAGTTATAAAGTAGCAATGAAAATAATTTTATGGTTGCAGGTGACCACAACATGAACTGTATTAAAGGGTGGCGGCATTCAGAAGGTTGAGAACCATTGCCTTACAGAAATAGACAACCTCATATTTCTCCCACAGACGGGCTAGTCAGTTCAAACCCCTGACCTTGCGATTAGCAGGTTAATGCATAGTCCACTACACCACCAGGGCTCCTAATGATATAATAAGAGATACTATTGTTAGATCTCTCGTGGGAGAAATATACCTCAGTCCTTGGCTTCGCGAGAGAAAAATTCACTCCGCAGCCTGGATTGTGATCCAAGTGAGTTTTTTGAGAGAAGAAGTTTCAGGTTTACACAGGCACCTCAGGGCCCCTCACCCCTGCACAGCTTGCCTAGAAGCTGCTGGAGAGAAAGTCACTACGTGGGCTCCAGGATCCTGCCTTTTCTTTCTTTTCTTTTTTTTTGAAATCGTTTTATTAGGGGCTCATACAATTCTTATCACAATCCATACATACATCAATTGTGTAAAGCACATTGTACACTCACTGCCCTCATTATTCTCAAAACATTTGCCTCCACATAAGCCCTTGGCATCAATCAAGTCCTCATTTTTACCCCTTCCTCCCCGCTCCCCCATCCCTCAAGAAACCTTGATAATTTGTGAGTGGTGATATTGGGAGGGTAGCGGGAGGGTGGTTTGGAAAGAGGGAACCGATTACAAGTATCTACATGTGACCTCCTCCCTGGGGGACGGACAACAGAAAAGTGGGTGAAGGGAGACATCGGAGAGGTCAAGATCCTGCCTTTTCAATTCCTCCATAGGGAGGCATGGTTGATGGTCCTGGTCAACCCCATTGGCTGGATTGAATTCACCTGGCCCAGATGGGCCAATCCAGGTGTAACACCCACCTAGGTGTACCACCCCTTCCTGGCCGGAAGTTTGAACCTGAGCATATGTAATGGATGACCCAGTCCCTATGCTAAGCTACCTAACAGTATTTGCAAGATGCCGAGCAATGTTCTAAGCTTTTTGTATATAATAATTCAATTATTTCACTTAAGAAGCCTATGTGTGGACTCTATTCTTGCCTCATTTTACAGATGAAAAATCAGTGGCACAGGATGATAAAGTCATGAGCCTATGACCACACAGTGAGGAAGTGGAAAGGAGAGATTTGAACCCAGGCTGCAGAGCCCATGCCTTGGGTGCCTACAGCACCACATAGGACACAGGAAAGCATGGAGCAGACTCGGCATAAGACCTTAGGGAGTTGGGAGGACTGTGCATGCATGTATATGCTAGGACTGCATGAGAGTAGCTGCTACTCAGATCCAGAAGAGAATACAAGGCTATTGCAAAAATTATTTTTGCCAAAAGAGGGTGGAATTCTGCATCTTGTGCGAAATCCCCCAACCTGCACATGGCACAGCTACTTCAGAAGGTTCCCAACAATGTGTGCTGTGCGGCAAACCAAACTGAGCTCAGGGGGAGCTGGTCTGTGGGTTTTGTTAGCCAGAAGGTGAGCAGTTTGAACTCACCAGCCACCACTCCAAGGGAGAAAGAGGAGGCTTTCTGCTCCCATGGACTTACAGTCTTTGAAGTGGCAGAGAGCATTTCCAAGCGGCCTATGATTAGGATCTAGGAGGGTGAGGGTGGATGGAGTTGGTTGAGACCTGGCTTCAGGGCATTTCCCAGAAGGGCTTCCTGCAGTGACTCTGCCTTCAGGAATGTCTGGTGACCCTGAGGGCAGCAAAGTCCTAAGCACACTCAGGCAGTGGTTCTCAACCTTCCTAATACAGGTCCTCTTGTTGTGGTGACCCCCTGACCATTAAATGATTTTCTTGCTACTTCATCACTGTAATTTTGCTGCAGTTATGAATTGGACGAGCCCTGTGAAAGGGTCATATGACTCCCAAAGGGGTCGCAACCCACAGGGTGAGAACCACTGCACTAAGGGTTCCCCTTCCGGGCAGCTCTACCAGTGTCTGATGTGCATAGTTCTGTGAGGTGAGAGAAATGAACTTAGTGTCTGCTTCTGGTGACAGTTGATGTGGGTGGGCTTTCTCCCTATGTCAAATCCCTCTCAAGCCATTTGTCACCACAACAGAGGGAGCCACACACATAAAGCAAGAAGAGGAGGCAGCATAGCAGGACGGCAAGCAGAACAAAGATTGAATAAACACAATTCACTTCAATCATGAATCGGGTGCCCTTGAGATGTGAGGAAGACCCCAGTCTAGTGACATTAGATCAGGTTTAGGGATTGAGTGACCGGACCCTCTTGGCTCCCCTCAGCCCCTATCTTGCTTTCCGACTGACCCTGCCCCTTACATCGTGATTGGTCCTTATTCCAGCATGATGGTTTGTTTCATAATCACGACATGTGGGAATGTGTTAGTCGATAGGTTATACAGGCACAGTCTCTGGAATGGGTAAGTGAGGAGGTGTGACTGGTGACATGACTGGTGGAATGGATCATGTGAAGTGATTTGAGATCGTTGTTCAGACCTGATAGGTCATCCAGGCCTCTAGTTGATCCTGGCAGTACTCTAGTTTAAGGAAACAGAATGTTAGGCATTTAAGTCATATTTGAGCTTAAATTTTGAGCAATAGGCTGTGGCTCACAGTGAGAGTCTATGTGGAGACCCTAAATCCATTTTGAGGGGCCACACATTCAGCCACCATTGAGTTCTTTCCTACTGCCGACTGGCAGTAGAAAGCTTGTCCATCAGGCAGTGTGCTTGCGTCCACTCCCCGGGCCAGACTCAGCGATATACGGTCGTGTGCACATCCCAATGAAGGTCCCGCTCATGCTCTCACAGGCCCTCCCGCAACTCCATGAATTGATCCGTCTTCAGGGACAGTTTTGTGACAAAGGTGTTTGTTTTCCATGTCTCATTTAAGCTTTTAGGAGCTCAGGTGGTGATGCTGGATAGTGTTGGACTATTAACAGCAAGGTCGCTGGTTCAAAGCCACTAGTCATTCCACAGGAGAAAGATGAGGTTATTGCTTCCTGTAAAGGTAGCAACTTCAGGATCCCTACACAGAGTCACTATGAGTCAGAGTCAGCAGGACAGAATGGGTGTCATTTTATTTAAGTAACTGTGGCTGTGGGTCCTTCCGACACCATTGGGGCCTCATGCGGATGCTCTCCTTCATCCAGAACAGCGGTTTGTGCCTTTTTCTTGTGTAAAACATAGCAAAGGAGTTCCTAATAAAATATAGTTGAATTGGGAGTCTTTTTTCCCTCAAACAAAGTAAATCCATAAATAGAAATGAGACTATGGTGCTAATAACCAGTTGGAGAGTTGAGAGAGCTGAACTCTCAATCCTGGTAGAAACCCATTGTGACTTTAAAAACTTGCTCAAGGTCATCCATAGCCTTTGAGGTTGAGTTGAGCAGACACAAAACAGATGTGTTGGGGAGTAATTGTGTACATTAAGTAAACAATTTATCTTTCTAAAGATTCTGTCTAAAACTTACTTTAAATAGTAAGTTTTCCCCTGGGCTAGGGAAAGGTCAGGGAGCTTAACCCCCTAGTATCCACCCCCTCTCAGCATTCATCATGTTAGGCCAGAGGAGCCAAATCACACCCACTACCCAGGGAGCACTGCTTCCAAAAGCCCATTGCCTGTGCTGGGGCAGAGGGCAGGTACCCGGACCAGAAATGCTGACGGAGTGGAACCAGCGGGCTCAGCCCCCAGCTTCCTGAGAGAGCAGCTGTGATGGTTCACTTTTGGACAAATGTCAATGCATGACTTGGGCAGCACGAAAAGCAGATGTGCAGAGGTTGTTCGCTGTATTCCAGAAGTTCACACACTCCCCGCAGGCTCTTTGGCTCAATGGCAGGAAGCCGTTCGTGGCTTCCACCTTCAATCCCAAAAGGCCACTGCCGTCCAGTGGATTCCAACCACAGTGACCCTATATGGAGTTTTCAAGACTGTAAATCTTCATGGGAGCCAGCAGTCTCATTGTCCCCCTTGGGACAGGGAGCTAGCAGCCCGTTTCACCTCCAGGACCCCTTCCTCTCTAATTCTGGATCCAGTCCCTCCAAATATCCTGCCCTGCCTTTATCTAGGCTTCTTAAATGCGTTCCATGCTGCTTATGTTAGTCTGGGTGCCTTAGCGAAACAAATCCACAGAAACGCGTATGTATAAGAGAGAGTTTTATGTAAAGGGTGAGTGCACATCAGGAAAACATGCCCGCATTTGCTTATGCACCCGCTTTGTCTTCAGCGATCATGTCGAGATAGGCTGGTGGCTTCTTCCATGTGGGCTTTGTTGTTTCTTAGCTAGATGGCCCCTTGTTTATCTTCCAGTCTTTAAGACCCTGGACACTATATCTTTTGATAGCCGGGCCCAGGATGCTTAACCACTACACCACAAGGGTTCATTAGCATGTGACTTATCTCCTGCCATTCACATTAGATGCTCAAAATAGCAGGAAACCAGGTTTCTCCTTTGTGGCCACACCAGGTACTGACAGAACCAAGAACAGAGAAATGCTTAGTTATATATCTTGACTATCATTAGCATATTATATGCCTGGCAATCTGTAAGCCTTCGCTCCCCTGACCTCTCACAGCCTCGGTAAAATGAAGCTAATAAAAGTAGTGCTCTCACTAGCTTGGTAGGAGGTTAAACAACTCACATAAGGGTACACAGCCTATCAACGAGGAGGCGAGATGAGGCAGTGTGTGGCTGCTGAACCCACACCCTTCACAACACCTCCATTAAAATGACTGAGGATGATGTTCCCAATCAGAGAAGCCAATCCACAGAGAAGACCACATGGGCAGCCCCACGATGAGAAACGTCCCTCAAAGACCCTTAGCCTTAGAGGGGACAACACTGGACACACAGTGTGGGAACTGCGCCCGAACTGATCCTGCCACTTCGATGCATGACACTAAGAGAGTGCAGCGGAAGAGTAAGAAAACGGAGCATCAAAGTCCCCGGGGAATGCCAAAGGTGGACTTTGTGGTCAGGGTTCGGTGCCCCCACAGACTGGACTGGAAAACACTCCTAAAGTTCACCACACAGTCCTTGTACTTTTCTTTCTGGTTAGTGTTGTTTTCTTTTAGTGTCATTGGATTTGGGTTGGGTTTTGTTTTCATTTTTGTTTGTTTTTTTTTTTCTTTTTGCTGCTTGGTTTAGCTCAGTCTTGTTTTGTGCATGTTATTACCTTTACAGGTCTGTCTAATTAAGAGAGGCTGGATGAACAATCTGGAGGAGTAAACATGTGACCGGCCCTTTCCATTGGGCATGGGAGTGAGCACGGTGGGGGGAAAGGAAGTGGTGTAAAGAAACCCAGAGACAAGGGTACAACAAGTGATGGAAAACGGTAGTGAGGGGGATGTAGGAGGCCTGGTAGGGCGTGATCAAAGGTAATGTAACCAAGAGGAATTACTGAAACCCAAAGGAAGACTGAGCATGTTAGTGGGCACAAGAGGAAAATCAAAGAGTATAGAAGAGTGAGCTGGGAAGCAAGGGCCAGTTATAGACGTCTAAATAAAGGCATGTACATATGTACATATATTTACAAAGGGGCATGGGGAAATAGATCTATGTCCATATGTTTATAGATTTAGTATTAAGGTAGCAGATGGACATAGGGCCTCCGCTCAAGGACTCCCTCATTGCAATAACACTGTTCTATTAAATTGGCATTCTAAGATGCTCACCTTCCCTACACAATCACTGACCACAAAGTGGCTGCATAAGCAAATGTGGTGAAGAAAGCCGATGGTGTCCAGCTACCTAAAGATATAGCGTGTGGGGTCTTAAAGGCCTGAGGGTAAAGAAACAGCCATCTGGCTCTGAAGCAACAGAGCCCACATGGAGAAAGCATACCAGCCTGTGTGATCACAAAGTTTTAAAGGGATAAGGCAACAGGCATCATGAGAACAAAAAAATCTTATCATGGAGAATGAGAGGGGACTGCCGGGTATAGACCCAAAACCTATTTGCAGTGCACTGGACATCCCCTTACAGAAGGATCTCAGAGTGGAGATTAAAGAATACGGGGTATGAGACAGCAAAGAAAAACACAACTTTCCTCTAGTTCTTAATGCTTTCTCTTGCCCCACTATCATGATCCCAGTTCTACCATACTAATCTGGCCAAACTAGAGAAGGTATTCTAGTACCGATAGGAATTTCAAACACGGGGAATCCAGAGTGGATGGGCCGTTTACCAGTGTTATGAGTGGAGATACTGGGAGGGTGGAGGAAGGGCAGGATGGAAAGTGGGAACCGATTACAAGGATCTTCATTGAACTCAAAAGAAAGGTGGGTGAAAATATGACAAAAGAATTAGTACATTTCCAAGGATTGATGAGGGATGGGTGGCGGGCATTGAGGGGGGGAAAATGAGGAGCTGAGGCCAGGGGCTTGGGTGGAGAGTGGATATTTTGTGAATAAGGAGGGCAATTAATGTACAGATGGGCTTCAAACAGATGATGTATTTATGGATTGTGGTTAGTGTTGTAGGAGCCACTAATGAAAAGATCATAAAAGAAACAAAAATAATCTTGGCAGAGGGCTCATGCAAGGATGATCTCAGGCTGGATTAGACCAGTCAAAACAGCTACTGGAGTCGCCTCACCCTGTGTCTATTACTGAGTCAGCCATGATGCTTAGGACCCACAGCCCCAGCAGCTGGCCAGAGAGGGAGGTGGATCTCTGAGGCCATTCCACAGGGGGAATGGTCCTCTGTCCTGCAGGGCCCACCCTCCTTTGTAAGCATGCTGCCTGGGGCAAGGCTTTCATGGAGTCCACACCATGGGAGCTCTACTACTCATGGGGGATTGGCAGGAAGCCTCTGCTCATGCGCACACACCACCAACTAGCTGGAGGATCTCCGTGAACAAAGCCTGAGGCAGACAACAAGCCCACTAACTGATGCTGTAAGAGCTACAATCAGCATCCAGAAACCTGCAACTGGGAGTAAGAGGCAGCATACCTTGGTCCCAGCCCCTCCCACTCTAATCTACAAGGAGTGACATTGCAAAGCAGAGGGTTTTCATAAAGCACTTCCAGGACTGTGGAATGAGCAGCCTCGTTTGTGGACATGGATACTCTGTGATCCAGACGTACTACCTCCTCCCTTACAGTCAGCTGAGACAAAAACCCTTGCAAGCAGAAAGCCATGCATCTGAACAGTATCCACCAGCCACTCATGTGCAGCACAGCTGCCTCCAAAGAGCCTTCCTGAGTGAGAGAGAAATCATGCAGAAGCCTGGTCTGCACTCAAGAGAGTTTTATGAGCGTTAGGGAGGCGTGGTGGGCAAGTCTGGCCGACCCCAGTGGCTGAATTGAATTTACATGGCCTAGATTGGTCAATCCAGGTACAGGAACCACCCAGGTGACCTCCCCTTCATGGCCAGAAATCTGGACCTCTGAGCATGCACAGGGTGCCTCTCCTAACTGGGCTCTTATCTTGGCCCTATGGGCATGCATAACGGATGCCCCAGTCCCTAGTATAGCTACCTAACATTTGCCCCCCTGAAGAGATATGGACCCAAATCTTTGGGGGTACTGGGCGACGACATCTCTAGCTGCTTCCTGCTGGCAAAAGGGGCGAGGTGGGGCTTTGGGTCCATACCCTTCCTACACTGCTGGGAGGGGTTGTCCATTGAGGGCAACTTTATCCAGGATGGATAAGGTTGAGGTGGTCCAGGAGATGGTAGTCGTGGACCTGGCACACTTGGTTCAGAAGCTTTAATCACCCGATAACTTCTGAGAAAAACAAACGGTCTAAAAGGTGAACAGTTTGACTACGACAAGGCTAAGCTTGTGAGGTGGCAGTGGCCTTGAAATTAGGTGAGTGTCACAGGAAACAAAAATAATCTTAGGATTACCAGACATGTGTGTTTGTTCATTGGAAGTACAGGAAGAGGGATGAAAGCATTCACACTTTCCCCTAGGAGGGCACAGGTTTGGGCACTACTAGGTGCAGTCTGATCACTGATTCATTTATGATGCTAAGGTCTTGGACCCGTTGATAAGACCCATCCTTCTTTTTAACACTATAACGCTTCAATTTTAATTTTGGGAAAAAATTTTCTTTTTGTTGTGGACTTTCATAGTTATAAATATATATATGTATTAATATATACATTTTTTAATGTTATGAAAACATCATGCTTCGCGTTATAGAGTTAAATGGAAATAATGGGCTAGTGCAGGATGAGTCAAAAGTGACCAAAATAGAGTAACTGCCTAAGTCATTTTGAATTTTCTTGGGTTCAATTGGAGTAAAGGCTTGTAAATTACCCGGGGTCCAAATTCCCATGGTGCCTCCTACAACGGGTAGAATGTTCAGGGATGTTTCAGGGCTGGGAGATTAATAACCCCTAAGTCCAGGATACCTTAGGGCAGGGGTCCTTAAACTGTTTACCCAGGGGGCCAGTTCACTATCCCTCAGGCCTTTTGAAGGAAAGACTATAGTTTAAAAAAACAAATATTACGAACAAATTCATGTGCACACTGCACATCTTGATTTGAAGTTCAAAAAAAAATAAATGGGGCACATACACCCGGCAGAAAGGATCAACGTCCTCGGCTGTCTGCATGTGGCCCACAGGTTGTAGTTTGAGGACCCCTGCCCTCGGCATTCACCAAGAGGATGTGGTTTCAACCCAAAAGCTTGGAGACTCTACAATTTGTTTAAAAGTGATGGGGCAGAAGGAGTCCCTGATTGACCCACGCAAGACTAGTTTTCCCATCCCCTATTACTAAGAGTTCATAGTTATGGTTAAAGGGAACCAGGATATCCCGATCTGATCCCGTTACTTCAAGTGTGGGCTGACATTGCCACTAAGAAGCCTGCAAATATAAAAGACTTACTCCCTCCCACAAAGAAAGGGCCCTTGTTTCCAAGGTTTCAGGAAACATGGAAGGACCGGAAAAACAAACGGTCCAAGTTCCCAAAACCACATAGGTGGAGGCCATCCCTCCCCATCACCCTCCCCCACCCCTCCCCTCCCTCACCCCTCCCCTCCCCCATCACTCCCCCACCTCTCCTCTCCCCTCCCCTCCCCATCACTCTCCCCTAATCGGCTTTATCCCATTTTGCAGGAGAACTCTGGGAGTGGGAGAGCTGGCTTCAAACCCTTTCTTTCAACCCCCGCCCTATAAGGTTTCTAGGGTCCAGAAATAGAAAACTTCTAACAGGCCCTTATTGAGTCACTCCCTCCCCCACCGACCCCCCAAACTCACCCCCACCCCTTACAAGCATCCCCCCACACACACTAGTACTGGTATGACTTCCATACTCATCAGCCCACCTGGAATGCTTGCCAACAACTTCTCCAGGTGCTGTTCACAACGGAGGAGGGTAGCCCTTCCAGACAGAGGCCCAGTAAGCAGTCAGTGAACCTGATGGTCAGCGAGCGGGCACTCCCCACTTGAGAGAAACTCTTTTGGCCACTACACCAACAATGTGGGATCTCAATTCCTAGCAAGGCCCAGAGGACTTTACCAGGTATCAACCATTGCTCTTACATGACCCTCTGCAGAAGAGCTAGGAAACCTATGAATTTATCTAAGGTCAGTGAGAATTTTCAGGTTCCTATAAGAGAATATCCGCCTGCCTTTCTAGAGTGGCTGAGGGAAGCCTACGGGCTTTATACCCCTAACGGCCCGGAGGCACTGAAAACAGGAGGGCAATAAGTATTGCCTTTATTACTCAGTCAGTCTGCCTCAGACATGACAAAGAAGTGGGAAGGGTTTGAAGGGAAAAATCTTAGCGATTTGGTATAAGTGGCTCATTGAGTGTATAACAACAGAGATGACCCTAGCACGAGAGAGACAAAGAAGCTAGCTAAAATAATCGTAATTGCCATGAGATACCCCAGAGACTCAGGAAAAGGAGAGCATGGCCCACTCACGGAGAGACTAACCTGTGGGCACCGCCAAGCCATGGGGAAGGACCAATGTGCCTACTGCAGGAAAGAAGGACACTGGAAAAATCATTGCCTTGAAAACCCCAGGAGAGGTGCACGACCCTCCACTAGAGTGGATGGGCCTCATCTGCACGTAGAAAGACCCAAGCAAGAGACAATAATGCTTGAAGAAGCTCAATGAAGGGGTCAGGGCTCTGTTTCACTTCGCCGCCAAAAGCCCAGGCTAACTCTCCAAGTAGGAGGCCAGGCAGTAAATTTCTTGGTGGACACAGGGGCCACCTTGTCAGGTTCAGAAAGGAATATGGGCACATTTTCAAGAAGAAAGATGTGAATTACTGTGAGCCTATGATTCCTTCCACAGATAACTCACACCAGAAGGTTTGCATGGAGGGTAGGTGGGTTTCCCAAGACAACAAAATAACAAATATCTATCAGCCCTTTGGCCCAGTTAGCCACCTGGTTATGATATCACTGGCTTCTGGCTCAGCTGCTGAGCCAGTGAAGCAGTTATAGCAGGAAAAGACTAGGTGGCCAGTGGCCATCAACGGAAGGACCAAATCTCCACAGTGGGCTTCCTGTTTCAATATGGAGCCACGTATGTTACCTGCTGGACACCATCTCTATCCTGAGCTCATAATTGCCATCGCAGGTCTAGAATGCGGCGCGCAGGTACACACTATATGAAACAGTCTCTGATTAACCCCTCTCGATAACTTGCTGACATGGGAGTCTGGATAATCCTGTACATTTACTTTGCAGATTAGAAAACTCACTCAAAAACACACGGGAGTTGACCCAGAGACACACAACTGGTTAACAACAAAGTCATATTCACAACCAGCGTCTGGACCAAGAGCACGGTGCCCCACAGAACTGTGCCCATCGAGCAGTCAATATCTCCTGGACTCTCAAAAGATCTGAGCTGATACCCACCCCCCCCCCCACATCCTTGCAGCCCCAAAAGATTGTATTTCACAGGATGGCACCGGATCTGCAGCTCGCGGAGAGGGACATATCTGATCAGAGAACACAGGGCAGAACAAGGGGGAGGAGGGGAGAATGGAGCACATCCTGGCCCAATACACCTTGAGGATGATGTTCCCAATCAGAGAAGCCAATCCACAGAGAAGACCACATGGGCAGCCCCACGATGAGAAACGTCCCTCAAAGACCCATAGCCTTAGAGGGGACAACACTGGACACACAGTGTGGGAACTGCGCCCGAACTGATCCTGCCACTTCGATGCATGACACTAAGAGAGTGCAGCGGAAGAGTAAGAAAACGGAGCATCAAAGTCCCCGGGGAATGCCAAAGGTGGACTTTGTGGTCAGGGTTCGGTGCCCCCACAGACTGGACTGGAAAACACTCCTAAAGTTCACCACACAGTCCTTGTACTTTTCTTTCTGGTTAGTGTTGTTTTCTTTTAGTGTCATTGGATTTGGGTTGGGTTTTGTTTTCATTTTTGTTTGTTTTTTTTTTCTTTTTGCTGCTTGGTTTAGCTCAGTCTTGTTTTGTGCATGTTATTACCTTTACAGGTCTGTCTAATTAAGAGAGGCTGGATGAACAATCTGGAGGAGTAAACATGTGACCGGCCCTTTCCATTGGGCATGGGAGTGAGCACGGTGGGGGGAAAGGAAGTGGTGTAAAGAAACCCAGAGACAAGGGTACAACAAGTGATGGAAAACGGTAGTGAGGGGGATGTAGGAGGCCTGGTAGGGCGTGATCAAAGGTAATGTAACCAAGAGGAATTACTGAAACCCAAAGGAAGACTGAGCATGTCAGTGGGCACAAGAGGAAAATCAAAGAGTATAGAAGAGTGAGCTGGGAAGCAAGGGCCAGTTATAGACGTCTAAATAAAGGCATGTACATATGTACATATATTTACAAAGGGGCATGGGGAAATAGATCTATGTCCATATGTTTATAGATTTAGTATTAAGGTAGCAGATGGACATAGGGCCTCCGCTGAAGGACTCCCTCATTGCAATAACACTGTTCTATTAAATTGGCATTCTAAGATGCTCACCTTCCCTACACAATCACTGACCACAAAGCGGCTGCATAAGCAAATGTGGTGAAGAAAGCCGATGGTGTCCAGCTACCTAAAGATATAGCGTGTGGGGTCTTAAAGGCCTGAGGGTAAAGAAACAGCCATCTGGCTCTGAAGCAACAGAGCCCACATGGAGAAAGCATACCAGCCTGTGTGATCACAAAGTTTTAAAGGGATAAGGCAACAGGCATCATGAGAACAAAAAAATCTTATCATGGAGAATGAGAGGGGACTGCCGGGTATAGACCCAAAACCTATTTGCAGTGCACTGGACATCCCCTTACAGAAGGATCTCAGAGTGGAGATTAAAGAATACAGGGTATGAGACAGCAAAGAAAAACACAACTTTCCTCTAGTTCTTAATGCTTTCTCTTGCCCCACTATCATGATCCCAGTTCTACCATACTAATCTGGCCAAACTAGAGAAGGTATTCTAGTACCGATAGGAATTTCAAACACGGGGAATCCAGAGTGGATGGGCCGTTTACCAGTGTTATGAGTGGAGATACTGGGAGGGTGGAGGAAGGGCAGGATGGAAAGTGGGAACCGATTACAAGGATCTTCATTGACCTCAAAAGAAAGGTGGGTGAAAATATGACAAAAGAATTAGTACATTTCCAAGGATTGATGAGGGATGGGTGGCGGGCATTGAGGGGGGAAAAATGAGGAGCTGAGGCCAGGGGCTTGGGTGGAGAGTGGATATTTTGTGAATAAGGAGGGCAATTAATGTACAGATGGGCTTCAAACAGATGATGTATTTATGGATTGTGGTTAGTGTTGTAGGAGCCACTAATGAAAAGATCATAAAAGAAACAAAAATAATCTTGGCAGAGGGCTCATGCAAGGATGATCTCAGGCTGGATTAGACCAGTCAAAACAGCTACTGGAGTCGCCTCACCCTGTGTCTATTACTGAGTCAGCCATGATGCTTAGGACCCACAGCCCCAGCAGCTGGCCAGAGAGGGAGGTGGATCTCTGAGGCCATTCCACAGGGGGAATGGTCCTCTGTCCTGCAGGGCCCACCCTCCTTTGTAAGCATGCTGCCTGGGGCAAGGCTTTCATGGAGTCCACACCATGGGAGCTCTACTACTCATGGGGGATTGGCAGGAAGCCTCTGCTCATGCGCACACACCACCAACTAGCTGGAGGATCTCCGTGAACAAAGCCTGAGGCAGACAACAAGCCCACTAACTGATGCTGTAAGAGCTACAATCAGCATCCAGAAACCTGCAACTGGGAGTAAGAGGCAGCATACCTTGGTCCCAGCCCCTCCCACTCTAATCTACAAGGAGTGACATTGCAAAGCAGAGGGCTTTCATAAAGCACTTCCAGGACTGTGGAATGAGCAGCCTCGTTTGTGGACATGGATACTCTGTGATCCAGACGTACTACCTCCTCCCTTACAGTCAGCTGAGACAAAAACCCTTGCAAGCAGAAAGCCATGCATCTGAACAGTATCCACCAGCCACTCATGTGCAGCACAGCTGCCTCCAAAGAGCCTTCCTGAGTGAGAGAGAAATCATGCAGAAGCCTGGTCTGCACTCAAGAGAGTTTTATGAG
Source organism: Tenrec ecaudatus (assembly GCF_050624435.1). Lineage (NCBI taxonomy): Eukaryota > Metazoa > Chordata > Mammalia > Afrosoricida > Tenrecidae > Tenrec > Tenrec ecaudatus. The sequence goes on from NW_027458900.1 coordinate 576,787, forward strand.
CGTAGGGAGGCGTGGTGGGCAAGTCTGGCCGACCCCAGTGGCTGAATTGAATTTACATGGCCTAGATTGGTCAATCCAGGTACAGGAACCACCCAGGTGACCTCCCCTTCATGGCCAGAAATCTGGACCTCTGAGCATGCACAGGGTGCCTCTCCTAACTGGGCTCTTATCTTGGCCCTATGGGCATGCATAACGGATGCCCCAGTCCCTAGTATAGCTACCTAACATTTGCCCCCCTGAAGAGATATGGACCCAAATCTTTGGGGGTACTGGGCGACGACATCTCTAGCTGCTTCCTGCTGGCAAAAGGGGCGAGGTGGGGCTTTGGGTCCATACCCTTCCTACACTGCTGGGAGGGGTTGTCCATTGAGGGCAACTTTATCCAGGATGGATAAGGTTGAGGTGGTCCAGGCGATGGTAGTCGTGGACCTGGCACACTTGGTTCAGAAGCTTTAATCACCCGATAACTTCTGAGAAAAACAAACGGTCTAAAAGGTGAACAGTTTGACTACGACAAGGCTAAGCTTGTGAGGTGGCAGTGGCCTTGAAATTAGGTGAGTGTCACAGGAAACAAAAATAATCTTAGGATTACCAGACATGTGTGTTTGTTCATTGGAAGTACAGGAAGAGGGATAAAAGCATTCACACTTTCCCCTAGGAGGGCACAGGTTTGGGCACTACTAGGTGCAGTCTGATCACTGATTCATTTATGATGCTAAGGTCTTGGACCCGCTGATAAGACCCATCCTTCTTTTTAACACTATAACACTTCAATTTTAATTTTGGGAAAAAATTTTCTTTTTGTTGTGGACTTTCATAGTTATAAATATATATATGTATTAATATATATATTTTTTAATGTTATGAAAACATCATGCTTCGCGTTATAGAGTTAAATGGAAATAATGGGCTAGTGCAGGATGAGTCAAAAGTGACCAAAATAGAGTAACTGCCTAAGTCATTTTGAATTTTCTTGGGTTCAATTGGAGTAAAGGCTTGTAAATTACCCGGGGTGCAAATTCCCATGGTGCCTCCTACAACGGGTAGAATGTTCAGGGATGTTTCAGGGCTGGGAGATTAATAACCCCTAAGTCCAGGATACCTTAGGGCAGGGGTCCTTAAACTGTTTACCCAGGGGGCCAGTTCACTATCCCTCAGGCCTTTTGAAGGAAAGACTATAGTTTAAAAAAACAAATATTACGAACAAATTCATGTGCACACTGCACATCTTGATTTGAAGTTCAAAAAAAAAAAAAATGGGGCACATACACCCGGCAGAAAGGATCAACGTCCTCGGCTGTCTGCATGTGGCCCACAGGTTGTAGTTTGAGGACCCCTGCCCTCGGCATTCACCAAGAGGATGTGGTTTCAACCCAAAAGCTTGGAGACTCTACAATTTGTTTAAAAGTGATGGGGCAGAAGGAGTCCCTGATTGACCCACGCAAGACTAGTTTTCCCATCCCCTGTTACTAAGAGTTCATAGTTATGGTTAAAGGGAACCAGGATATCCCGATCTGATCCCGTTACTTCAAGTGTGGGCTGACATTGCCACTAAGAAGCCTGCAAATATAAAAGACTTACTCCCTCCCACAAAGAAAGGGCCCTTGTTTCCAAGGTTTCAGGAAACATGGAAGGACCGGAAAAACAAACGGTCCAAGTTCCCAAAACCACATAGGTGGAGGCCATCCCTCCCCATCACCCTCCCCCACCCCTCCCCTCCCTCACCCCTCCCCTCCCCCATCACTCCCCCACCCCTCCCCTCCCCTCCCCTCCCCATCACTCTCCCCTAATCGGCTTTATCCCATTTTGCAGGAGAACTCTGGGAGTGGGAGAGCTGGCTTCAAACCCTTTCTTTCAACCCCCGCCCTATAAGGTTTCTAGGGTCCAGAAATAGAAAACTTCTAACAGGCCCTTATTGAGTCACTCCCTCCCCCACCGACCCCCCAAACTCACCCCCACCCCTTACAAGCATCCCCCCACACACACTAGTACTGGTATGACTTCCATACTCATCAGCCCACCTGGAATGCTTGCCAACAACTTCTCCAGGTGCTGTTCACAACGGAGGAGGGTAGCCCTTCCAGACAGAGGCCCAGTAAGCAGTCAGTGAACCTGATGGTCAGCGAGCGGGCACTCCCCACTTGAGAGAAACTCTTTTGGCCACTACACCAACAATGTGGGATCTCAATTCCTAGCAAGGCCCAGAGGACTTTACCAGGTATCAACCATTGCTCTTACATGACCCTCTGCAGAAGAGCTAGGAAACCTATGAATTTATCTAAGGTCAGTGAGAATTTTCAGGTTCCTATAAGAGAATATCCGCCTGCCTTTCTAGAGTGGCTGAGGGAAGCCTACGGGCTTTATACCCCTAACGGCCCGGAGGCACTGAAAACAGGAGGGCAATAAGTATTGCTTTTATTACTCAGTCAGTCTGCCTCAGACATGACAAAGAAGTGGGAAGGGTTTGAAGGGAAAAATCTTAGCGATTTGGTATAAGTGGCTCATTGAGTGTATAACAACAGAGATGACCCTAGCACGACAGAGACAAAGAAGCTAGCTAAAATAATCATAATCGCCATGAGATACCCCAGAGACTCAGGAAAAGGAGAGCATGGCCCACTCACGGAGAGACTAACCTGTGGGCACCGCCAAGCCATGGGGAAGGACCAATGTGCCTACTGCAGGAAAGAAGGACACTGGAAAAATCATTGCCTTGAAAACGCCAGGAGAGGTGCACGACCCTCCACTAGAGTGGATGGGCCTCATCTGCACGTAGAAAGACCCAAGCAAGAGACAATAATGCTTGAAGAAGCTCAATGAAGGGGTCAGGGCTCTGTTTCACTTCGCCGCCAAAAGCCCAGGCTAACTCTCCAAGTAGGAGGCCAGGCAGTAAATTTCTTGGTGGACACAGGGGCCACCTTGTCAGGTTCAGAAAGGAATATGGGCACATTTTCAAGAAGAAAGATGTGAATTACTGTGAGCCTATGATTCCTTCCACAGATAACTCACACCAGAAGGTTTGCATGGAGGGTAGGTGGGTTTCCCAAGACAACAAAATAACAAATATCTATCAGCCCTTTGGCCCAGTTAGCCACCTGGTTATGATATCACTGGCTTCTGGCTCAGCTGCTGAGCCAGTGAAGCAGTTATAGCAGGAAAAGACTAGGTGGCCAGTGGCCATCAACGGAAGGACCAAATCTCCACAGTGGGCTTCCTGTTTCAATATGGAGCCACGTATGTTACCTGCTGGACACCATCTCTATCCTGAGCTCATAATTGCCATCGCAGGTCTAGAATGCGGCGCGCAGGTACACACTATATGAAACAGTCTCTGATTAACCCCTCTCGATAACTTGCTGACATGGGAGTCTGGATAATCCTGTACATTTACTTTGCAGATTAGAAAACTCACTCAAAAACACACGGGAGTTGACCCAGAGACACACAACTGGTTAACAACAAAGTCATATTCACAACCAGCGTCTGGACCAAGAGCACGGTGCCCCACAGAACTGTGCCCATCGAGCAGTCAATATCTCCTGGACTCTCAAAAGATCTGAGCTGATACCCACCCCCCCCCCCACATCCTTGCAGCCCCAAAAGATTGTATTTCACAGGATGGCACCGGATCTGCAGCTCGCGGAGAGGGACATATCTGATCAGAGAACACAGGGCAGAACAAGGGGGAGGAGGGGAGAATGGAGCACATCCTGGCCCAATACACCTTGAGGATGATGTTCCCAATCAGAGAAGCCAATCCACAGAGAAGACCACATGGGCAGCCCCACGATGAGAAACGTCCCTCAAAGACCCATAGCCTTAGAGGGGACAACACTGGACACACAGTGTGGGAACTGCACCCGAACTGATCCTGCAACTTCGATGCATGACACTAAGAGAGTGCAGCGGAAGAGTAAGAAAACGGAGCATCAAAGTCCCCGGGGAATGCCAAAGGTGGACTTTGTGGTCAGGGTTCGGTGCCCCCACAGACTGGACTGGAAAACACTCCTAAAGTTCACCACACAGTCCTTGTACTTTTCTTTCTGGTTAGTGTTGTTTTCTTTTAGTGTCATTGGATTTGGGTTGGGTTTTGTTTTCATTTTTGTTTGTTTTTTTTTCTTTTTGCTGCTTGGTTTAGCTCAGTCTTGTTTTGTGCATGTTATTACCTTTACAGGTCTGTCTAATTAAGAGAGGCTGGATGAACAATCTGGAGGAGTAAACATGTGACCGGCCCTTTCCATTGGGCATGGGAGTGAGCACGGTGGGGGGAAAGGAAGTGGTGTAAAGAAACCCAGAGACAAGGGTACAACAAGTGATGGAAAACGGTAGTGAGGGGGATGTAGGAGGCCTGGTAGGGCGTGATCAAAGGTAATGTAACCAAGAGGAATTACTGAAACCCAAAGGAAGACTGAGCATGTCAGTGGGCACAAGAGGAAAATCAAAGAGTATAGAAGAGTGAGCTGGGAAGCAAGGGCCAGTTATAGACGTCTAAATAAAGGCATGTACATATGTACATATATTTACAAAGGGGCATGGGGAAATAGATCTATGTCCATATGTTTATAGATTTAGTATTAAGGTAGCAGATGGACATAGGACCTCCGCTCAAGGACTCCCTCATTGCAATAACACTGTTCTATTAAATTGGCATTCTAAGATGCTCACCTTCCCTACACAATCACTGACCACAAAGCGGCTGCATAAGCAAATGTGGTGAAGAAAGCCGATGGTGTCCAGCTACCTAAAGATATAGCGTGTGGGGTCTTAAAGGCCTGAGGGTAAAGAAACAGCCATCTGGCTCTGAAGCAACAGAGCCCACATGGAGAAAGCATACCAGCCTGTGTGATCACAAAGTTTTAAAGGGATAAGGCAACAGGCATCATGAGAACAAAAAAATCTTATCATGGAGAATGAGAGGGGACTGCCGGGTATAGACCCAAAACCTATTTGCAGTGCACTGGACATCCCCTTACAGAAGGATCTCAGAGTGGAGATTAAAGAATACAGGGTATGAGACAGCAAAGATGAAACACAACTTTCCTCTAGTTCTTAATGCTTTCTCTTGCCCCACTATCATGATCCCAGTTCTACCATACTAATCTGACCAAACTAGAGAAGGTATTCTAGTAACGATAGGAATTTCAAACATGGGGAATCCAGAGTGGATGGGCCCTTTACCAGTGTTATGAATGGAGATACTGGGAGGGTGGAGGAAGGGCAGGATGGAAAGTGGGAACCGATTACAAGGATCTTCATTGACCTCAAAAGAAAGGTGGGTGAAAATATGACAAAAGAATTAGTACATTTCCAAGGATTGATGAGGGATGGGTGGCGGGCATTGAGGGGGGAAAAATGAGGAGCTGAGGCCAGGGGCTTGGGTGGAGAGTGGATATTTTGTGAATAAGGAGGGAAATTAATGTACAGATGTGATTCAAACAGATGATGTATTTATGGATTGTGGTTAGTGTTGTAGGAGCCACTAATGAAAAGATCATAAAAGAAACAAAAATAATCTTGGCAGAGGGCTCATGCAAGGATGATCTCAGGCTGGATTAGACCAGTCAAAACAGCTACTGGAGTCGCCTCACCCTGTGTCTATTACTGAGTCAGCCATGATGCTTAGGACCCACAGCCCCAGCAGCTGGCCAGAGAGGGAGGTGGATCTCTGAGGCCATTCCACAGGGGGAATGGTCCTCTGTCCTGCAGGGCCCACCCTCCTTTGTAAGCATGCTGCCTGGGGCAAGGCTTTCATGGAGTCCACACCATGGGAGCTCTACTACTCATGGGGGATTGGCAGGAAGCCTCTGCTCATGCGCACACACCACCAACTAGCTGGAGGATCTCCGTGAACAAAGCCTGAGGCAGACAACAAGCCCACTAACTGATGCTGTAAGAGCTACAATCAGCATCCAGAAACCTGCAACTGGGAGTAAGAGGCAGCATACCTTGGTCCCAGCCCCTCCCACTCTAATCTACAAGGAGTGACATTGCAAAGCAGAGGGTTTTCATAAAGCACTTCCAGGACTGTGGAATGAGCAGCCTCGTTTGTGGACATGGATACTCTGTGATCCAGACGTACTACCTCCTCCCTTACAGTCAGCTGAGACAAAAACCCTTGCAAGCAGAAAGCCATGCATCTGAACAGTATCCACCAGCCACTCATGTGCAGCACAGCTGCCTCCAAAGAGCCTTCCTGAGTGAGAGAGAAATCATGCAGAAGCCTGGTCTGCACTCAAGAGAGTTTTATGAGCGTTAGGGAGGCGTGGTGGGCAAGTCTGGCCGACCCCAGTGGCTGAATTGAATTTACATGGCCTAGATTGGTCAATCCAGGTACAGGAACCACCCAGGTGACCTCCCCTTCATGGCCAGAAATCTGGACCTCTGAGCATGCACAGGGTGCCTCTCCTAACTGGGCTCTTATCTTGGCCCTATGGGCATGCATAACGGATGCCCCAGTCCCTAGTATAGCTACCTAACATTTGCCCCCCTGAAGAGATATGGACCCAAATCTTTGGGGGTACTGGGCGACGACATCTCTAGCTGCTTCCTGCTGGCAAAAGGGGCGAGGTGGGGCTTTGGGTCCATACCCTTCCTACACTGCTGGGAGGGGTTGTCCATTGAGGGCAACTTTATCCAGGATGGATAAGGTTGAGGTGGTCCAGGAGATGGTAGTCGTGGACCTGGCACACTTGGTTCAGAAGCTTTAATCACCCGATAACTTCTGAGAAAAACAAACGGTCTAAAAGGTGAACAGTTTGACTACGACAAGGCTAAGCTTGTGAGGTGGCAGTGGCCTTGAAATTAGGTGAGTGTCACAGGAAACAAAAATAATCTTAGGATTACCAGACATGTGTGTTTGTTCATTGGAAGTACAGGAAGAGGGATAAAAGCATTCACACTTTCCCCTAGGAGGGCACAGGTTTGGGCACTACTAGGAGCAGTCTGATCACTGATTCATTTATGATGCTAAGGTCTTGGACCCGCTGATAAGACCCATCCTTCTTTTTAACCCTATAACGCTTCAATTTTAATTTTGGGAAAAATTTTCTTTTTGTTGTGGACTTTCATAGTTATAAATATATATATGTATTAATATATACATTTTTTAATGTTATGAAAACATCATGCTTCGCGTTATAGAGTTAAATGGAAATAATGGGCTAGTGCAGGACGAGTCAAAAGTGACCAAAATAGAGTAACTGCCTAAGCCATTTTGAATTTTCTTGGGTTCAATTGGAGTAAAGGCTTGTAAATTACCCGGGCTCCAAATTCCCATGGTGCCTCCTACAACGGGTAGAATGTTCAGGGATGTTTCAGGGCTGGGAGATTAATAACCCCTAAGTCCAGGATACCTTAGGGCAGGGGTCCTTAAACTGTTTACCCAGGGGGCCAGTTCACTATCCCTCAGGCCTTTTGAAGGAAAGACTATAGTTTAAAAAAACAAATATTACGAACAAATTCATGTGCACACTGCACATCTTGATTTGAAGTTCAAAAAAAAAATAAATGGGGCACATACACCCGGCAGAAAGGATCAACGTCCTCGGCTGTCTGCATGTGGCCCACAGGTTGTAGTTTGAGGACCCTTGCTCTCGGCATTCACCAAGAGGATGTGGTTGCAACCCAAAAGCTTGGAGACTCTACAATTTGTTTAAAAGTGATGGGGCAGAAGGAGTCCCTGATTGACCCACGCAAGACTAGTTTTCCCATCCCCTATTACTAAGAGTTCATAGTTATGGTTAAAGGGAACCAGGATATCCCGATCTGATCCCGTTACTTCAAGTGTGGGCTGACATTGCCACTAAGAAGCCTGCAAATATAAAAGACTTACTCCCTCCCACAAAGAAAGGGCCCTTGTTTCCAAGGTTTCAGGAAACATGGAAGGACCAGAAAAACAAACGGTCCAAGTTCGCAAAACCACATAGGTGGAGGCCATCCCTCCCCATCACCCTCCCCCACCCCTCCCCTCCCTCACCCCTCCCCTCCCCCATCACTCCCCCACCCCTCCCCTCCCCTGCCCTCCCCATCACTCTCCCATAATCGGCTTTATCCCATTTTGCAGGAGAACTCTGGGAGTGGGAGAGCTGGCTTCAAACCCTTTCTTTCAACCCCCGCCCTATAAGGTTTCTAGGGTCCAGAAATAGAAAACTTCTAACAGGCCCTTATTGAGTCACTCCCTCCCCCACCGGCCCCCCAAACTCACCCCCACCCCTAACAATCAGCCCCCAACACACACTAGTACTGGTATGACTTCCATACTCATCAGCCCACCTGGAATGCTTGCCAACAACTTCTCCAGGTGCTGTTCACAACGGAGGAGGGTAGCCCTTCCAGACAGAGGCCCAGTAAGCAGTCAGTGAACCTGATGGTCAGCGAGCGGGCACTCCCCACTTGAGAGAAACTCTTTTGGCCACTACACCAACAATGTGGGATCTCAATTCCTAGCAAGGCCCAGAGGACTTTACCAGGTATCAACCATTGCTCTTACATGACCCTCTGCAGAAGAGCTAGGAAACCTATGAATTTATCTAAGGTCAGTGAGAATTTTCAGGTTCCTATAAGAGAATATCCGCCTGCCTTTCTAGAGTGGCTGAGGGGAGCCTACGGGCTTTATACCCCTAACGGCCCGGAGGCACTGAAAACAGGAGGGCAATAAGTATTGCCTTTATTACTCAGTCAGTCTGCCTCAGACATGACAAAGAAGTGGGAAGGGTTTGAAGGGAAAAATCTTAGCGATTTGGTACAAGTGGCTCATTGAGTGTATAACAACAGAGATGACCCTAGCACGACAGAGACAAAGAAGCTAGCTAAAATAATCGTAATTGCCATGAGATACCCCAGAGACTCAGGAAAAGGAGAGCATGGCCCACTCACGGAGAGACTAACCTGTGGGCACCGCCAAGCCATGGGGAAGGACCAATGTGCCTACTGCAGGAAAGAAGGACACTGGAAAAATCAGTGCCTTGAAAACCCGAGGAGAGGTGCACGACCCTCCACTAGAGTGGATGGGCCTCATCTGCACGTAGAAAGACCCAAGCAAGAGACAATAATGCTTGAAGAAGCTCAATGAAGGGGTCAGGGCTCTGTTTCACTTCGCCGCCAAAAGCCCAGGCTAACTCTCCAAGTAGGAGGCCAGGCAGTAAATTTCTTGGTGGACACAGGGGCCACCTTGTCAGGTTCAGAAAGGAATATGGGCACATTTTCAAGAAGAAAGATGTGAATTACTGTGAGCCTATGATTCCTTCCACAGATAACTCACACCAGAAGGTTTGCATGGAGGGTAGGTGGGTTTCCCAAGACAACAAAATAACAAATATCTATCAGCCCTTTGGCCCAGTTAGCCACCTGGTTATGATATCACTGGCTTCTGGCTCAGCTGCTGAGCCAGTGAAGCACTTATAGCAGGAGAAGACTAGGTGGCCGGTGGCCATCAACGGAAGGACCAAACTCCACAGTGGGCTTCCTGTTTCAATATGGAGCCACGTATGTTACCTGCTGGACACCATCTCTATCCTGAGCTCATAATTGCCATCGCAGGTCTAGAATGCGGCACGCAGGTACACACTATATGAAACAGTCTCTGATTAACCCCTCTCGATAACTTGCTGACATGGGAGTCTGGATAATCCTGTACATTTACTTTGCAGATTAGAAAACTCACTCAAAAACACACGGGAGTTGACCCAGAGACACACAACTGGTTAACAACAAAGTCATATTCACAACCAGCGTCTGGACCAAGAGCACGGTGCCCCACAGAACTGTGCCCATCGAGCAGTCAATATCTCCTGGACTCTCAAAAGATCTGAGCTGATACCCACCCCCCCACATCCTTGCAGCCCCAAAAGATTGTATTTCACAGGATGGCACCGGATCTGCAGCTCGCGGAGAGGGACATATCTGATCAGAGAACACAGGGCAGAACAAGGGGGAGGAGGGGAGAATGGAGCACATCCTGGCCCAATACACCTTGAGGATGATGTTCCCAATCAGAGAAGCCAATCCACAGAGAAGACCACATGGGCAGCCCCACGATGAGAAACGTCCCTCAAAGACCCATAGCCTTAGAGGGGACAACACTGGACACACAGTGTGGGAACTGCGCCCGAACTGATCCTGCCACTTCGATGCATGACACTAAGAGAGTGCAGCGGAAGAGTAAGAAAACGGAGCATCAAAGTCCCCGGGGAATGCCAAAGGTGGACTTTGTGGTCAGGGTTCGGTGCCCCCACAGACTGGACTGGAAAACACTCCTAAAGTTCACCACACAGTCCTTGTACTTTTCTTTCTGGTTAGTGTTGTTTTCTTTTAGTGTCATTGGATTTGGGTTGGGTTTTGTTTTCATTTTTGTTTGTTTTTTTTTTCTTTTTGCTGCTTGGTTTAGCTCAGTCTTGTTTTGTGCATGTTATTACCTTTACAGGTCTGTCTAATTAAGAGAGGCTGGATGAACAATCTGGAGGAGTAAACATGTGACCGGCCCTTTCCATTGGGCATGGGAGTGAGCACGGTGGGGGGAAAGGAAGTGGTGTAAAGAAACCCAGAGACAAGGGTACAACAAGTGATGGAAAACGGTAGTGAGGGGGATGTAGGAGGCCTGGTAGGGCGTGATCAAAGGTAATGTAACCAAGAGGAATTACTGAAACCCAAAGGAAGACTGAGCATGTCAGTGGGCACAAGAGGAAAATCAAAGAGTATAGAAGAGTGAGCTGGGAAGCAAGGGCCAGTTATAGACGTCTAAATAAAGGCATGTACATATGTACATATATTTACAAAGGGGCATGGGGAAATAGATCTATGTCCATATGTTTATAGATTTAGTATTAAGGTAGCAGATGGACATAGGGCCTCCGCTGAAGGACTCCCTCATTGCAATAACACTGTTCTATTAAATTGGCATTCTAAGATGCTCACCTTCCCTACACAATCACTGACCACAAAGCGGCTGCATAAGCAAATGTGGTGAAGAAAGCCGATGGTGTCCAGCTACCTAAAGATATAGCGTGTGGGGTCTTAAAGGCCTGAGGGTAAAGAAACAGCCATCTGGCTCTGAAGCAACAGATCCCACATGGAGAAAGCATACCAGCCTGTGTGATCACAAAGTTTTAAAGGGATAAGGCAACAGGCATCATGAGAACAAAAAAATCTTATCATGGAGAATGAGAGGGGACTGCCGGGTATAGACCCAAAACCTATTTGCAGTGCACTGGACATCCCCTTACAGAAGGATCTCAGAGTGGAGATTAAAGAATACAGGGTATGAGACAGCAAAGATGAAACACAACTTTCCTCTAGTTCTTAATGCTTTCTCTTGCCCCACTATCATGATCCCAGTTCTACCATACTAATCTGGCCAAACTAGAGAAGGTATTCTAGTACCGATAGGAATTTCAAACACGGGGGATCCAGAGTGGATGGGCCCTTTACCAGTGTTATGAGTGGAGATACTGGGACGGTGGAGGAAGGGCAGGATGGAAAGTGGGAACCGATTACAAGGATCTTCATTGACCTCAAAAGAAAGGTGGGTGAAAATATGACAAAAGAATTAGTACATTTCCAAGGATTGATGAGGGATGGGTGGCGGGCATTGAGGGGGGAAAAATGAGGAGCTGAGGCCAGGGGCTTGGGTGGAGAGTGGATATTTTGTGAATAAGGAGGGAAATTAATGTACAGATGTGCTTCAAACACATGATGTATTTATGGATTGTGGTTAGTGTTGTAGGAGCCACTAATGAAAAGATCATAAAAGAAACAAAAATAATCTTGGCAGAGGGCTCATGCAAGGATGATCTCAGGCTGGATTAGACCAGTCAAAACAGCTACTGGAGTCGCCTCACCCTGTGTCTATTACTGAGTCAGCCATGATGCTTAGGACCCACAGCCCCAGCAGCTGGCCAGAGAGGGAGGTGGATCTCTGAGGCCATTCCACAGGGGGAATGGTCTTCTGTCCTGCAGGGCCCACCCTCCTTTGTAAGCATGCTGCCTGGGGCAAGGCTTTCATGGAGTCCACACCATGGGAGCTCTACTAATCATGGGGGATTGGCAGGAAGCCTCTGCTCATGCGCACACACCACCAACTAGCTGGAGGATCTCCGTGAACAAAGCCTGAGGCAGACAACAAGCCCACTAACTGATGCTGTAAGAGATACAATCAGCATCCAGAAACCTGCAACTGGGAGTAAGAGGCAGCATACCTTGGTCCCAGCCCCTCACTCTAATCTACAAGGAGTGACATTGCAAAGCAGAGGGTTTTCATAAAGCACTTCCAGGACTGTGGAATGAGCAGCCTCGTTTGTGGACATGGATACTCTGTGATCCAGACGTACTACCTCCTCCCTTACAGTCAGCTGAGACAAAAACCCTTGCAAGCAGAAAGCCATGCATCTGAACAGTATCCACCAGCCACTCATGTGCAGCACAGCTGCCTCCAAAGAGCCTTCCTGAGTGAGAGAGAAATCATGCAGAAGCCTGGTCTGCACTCAAGAGAGTTTTATGAGCATTAGGGAGGCGTGGTGGGCAAGTCTGGCCGACCCCAGTGGCTGAATTGAATTTACATGGCCTAGATTGGTCAATCCAGGTACAGGAACCACCCAGGTGACCTCCCCTTCATGGCCAGAAATCTGGACCTCTGAGCATGCACAGGGTGCCTCTCCTAACTGGGCTCTTATCTTGGCCCTATGGGCATGCATAACGGATGCCCCAGTCCCTAGTATAGCTACCTAACATTTGCCCCCCTGAAGAGATATGGACCCAAATCTTTGGGGGTACTGGGCGACGACATCTCTAGCTGCTTCCTGCTGGCAAAAGGGGCGAGGTGGGGCTTTGGGTCCATACCCTTCCTACACTGCTGGGAGGGGTTGTCCATTGAGGGCAACTTTATCCAGGATGGATAAGGTTGAGGTGGTCCAGGAGATGGTAGTCGTGGACCTGGCACACTTGGTTCAGAAGCTTTAATCACCCGATAACTTCTGAGAAAAACAAACGGTCTAAAAGGTGAACAGTTTGACTACGACAAGGCTAAGCTTGTGAGGTGGCAGTGGCCTTGAAATTAGGTGAGTATCACAGGAAACAAAAATAATCTTAGGATTACCAGACATGTGTGTTTGTTCATTGGAAGTACAGGAAGAGGGATAAAAGCATTCACACTTTCCCCTAGGAGGGCACAGGTTTGGGCACTACTAGGTGCAGTCGGATCACTGATTCATTTATGATGCTAAGGTCTTGGACCCGCTGATAAGACCCATCCTTCTTTTTAACCCTATAACGCTTCAATTTTAATTTTGGGAAAAAATTTTCTTTTTGTTGTGGACTTTCATAGTTATAAATATATATATATATATATGTATTAATATATACATTTTTAATGTTATGAAAACATCATGCTTCGCGTTATAGAGTTAAATGGAAATAATGGGCTAGTGCAGGACGAGTCAAAAGTGACCAAAATAGAGTAACTGCCTAAGTCATTTTGAATTTTCTTAGGTTCAATTGGAGTAAAGGCTTGTAAATTACCCGGGGTCCAAATTCCCATGGTGCCTCCTACAACGGGTAGAATGTTCAGGGATGTTTCAGGGCTGGGAGATTAATAACCCCTAAGTCCAGGATACCTTAGGGCAGGGGTCCTTAAACTGTTTACCCAGGGGGCCAGTTCACTATCCCTCATCCCTCAGGCCTTTTGAAGGAAAGACTATAGTTTAAAAAAACAAATATTACGAACAAATTCATGTGCACACTGCACATCTTGATTTGAAGTTCAAAAAAAAATAAATGGGGCACATACACCCGGCAGAAAGGATCAACGTCCTCGGCTGTCTGCATGTGGCCCACAGGTTGTAGTTTGAGGACCCCTGCTCTCGGCATTCACCAAGAGGATGTGGTTTCAACCCAAAAGCTTGGAGACTCTACAATTTGTTTAAAAGTGATGGGGCAGAAGGAGTCCCTGATTGACCCACGCAAGACTAGTTTTCCCATCCCCTGTTACTAAGAGTTCATAGTTATGGTTAAAGGGAACCAGGATATCCCGATCTGATCCCGTTACTTCAAGTGTGGGCTGACATTGCCACTAAGAAGCCTGCAAATATAAAAGACTTACTCCCTCCCGCAAAGAAAGGGCCCTTGTTTCCAAGGTTTCAGGAAACATGGAAGGACCGGAAAAACAAACGGTCCAAGTTCCCAAAACCACATAGGTGGAGGCCATCCCTCCCCATCACCCTCCCCCACCCCTCCCCTCCCTCACCCCTCCCCTCCCCCATCACTCCCCCACCCCTCCCCTCCCCTCCCCTCCCCATCACTCTCCCCTAATCGGCTTTATCCCATTTTGCAGGAGAACTCTGGGAGTGGGAGAGCTGGCTTCAAACCCTTTCTTTCAACCCCCGCCCTATAAGGTTTCTAGGGTCCAGAAATAGAAAACTTCTAACAGGCCCTTATTGAGTCACTCCCTCCCCCACCGGCCCCCCAAACTCACCCCCACCCCTAACAAGCAGCCCCCCACACACACTAGTACTGGTATGACTTCCATACTCATCAGCCCACCTGGAATGCTTGCCAACAACTTCTCCAGGTGCTGTTCACAACGGAGGAGGGTAGCCCTTCCAGACAGAGGCCCAGTAAGCAGTCAGTGAACCTGATGGTCAGCGAGCGGGCACTCCCCACTTGAGAGAAACTCTTTTGGCCACTACACCAACAATGTGGGATCTCAATTCCTAGCAAGGCCCAGAGGACTTTACCAGGTATCAACCATTGCTCTTACATGACCCTCTGCAGAAGAGCTAGGAAACCTATGAATTTATCTAAGGTCAGTGAGAATTTTCAGGTTCCTATAAGAGAATATCCGCCTGCCTTTCTAGAGTGGCTGAGGGAAGCCTACGGGCTTTATACCCCTAACGGCCCGGAGGCACTGAAAACAGGAGGGCAATAAGTATTGCCTTTATTACTCAGTCAGTCTGCCTCAGACATGACAAAGAAGTGGGAAGGGTTTGAAGGGAAAAATCTTAGCGATTTGGTACAAGTGGCTCATTGAGTGTATAACAACAGAGATGACCCTAGCACGACAGAGACAAAGAAGCTAGCTAAAATAATCGTAATTGCCATGAGATACCCCAGAGACTCAGGAAAAGGAGAGCATGGCCCACTCACGGAGAGACTAACCTGTGGGCACCGCCAAGCCATGGGGAAGGACCAATGTGCCTACTGCAGGAAAGAAGGACACTGGAAAAATCAGTGCCTTGAAAACCCCAGGAGAGGTGCACGACCCTCCACTAGAGTGGATGGGCCTCATCTGCACGTAGAAAGACCCAAGCAAGAGACAATAATGCTTGAAGAAGCTCAATGAAGGGGTCAGGGCTCTGTTTCACTTCGCCGCCAAAAGCCCAGGCTAACTCTCCAAGTAGGAGGCCAGGCAGTAAATTTCTTGGTGGACACAGGGGCCACCTTGTCAGGTTCAGAAAGGAATATGGGCACATTTTCAAGAAGAAAGATGTGAATTACTGTGAGCCTATGATTCCTTCCACAGATAACTCACACCAGAAGGTTTGCATGGAGGGTAGGTGGGTTTCCCAAGACAACAAAATAACAAATATCTATCAGCCCTTTGGCCCAGTTAGCCACCTGGTTATGATATCACTGGCTTCTGGCTCAGCTGCTGAGCCAGTGAAGCACTTATAGCAGGAGAAGACTAGGTGGCCGGTGGCCATCAACGGAAGGACCAAATCTCCACAGTGGGCTTCCTGTTTCAATATGGAGCCACGTATGTTACCTGCGGGACACCATCTCTATCCTGAGCTCATAATTGCCATCGCAGGTCTAGAATGCGGCACGCAGGTACACACTATATGAAACAGTCTCTGATTAACCCCTCTCGATAACTTGCTGACATGGGAGTCTGGATAATCCTGTACATTTACTTTGCAGATTAGAAAACTCACTCAAAAACACACGGGAGTTGACCCAGAGACACACAACTGGTTAACAACAAAGTCATATTCACAACCAGCGTCTGGACCAAGAGCACGGTGCCCCACAGAACTGTGCCCATCGAGCAGTCAATATCTCCTGGACTCTCAAAAGATCTGAGCTGATACCCACCCCCCCACATCCTTGCAGCCCCAAAAGATTGTATTTCACAGGATGGCACCGGATCTGCAGCTCGCGGAGAAGGACATATCTGATCAGAGAACACAGGGCAGAACAAGGGGGAGGAGGGGAGAATGGAGCACATCCTGGCCCAATACACCTTGAGGATGATGTTCCCAATCAGAGAAGCCAATCCACAGAGAAGACCACATGGGCAGCCCCACGATGAGAAACGTCCCTCAAAGACCCATAGCCTTAGAGGGGACAACACTGGACACACAGTGTGGGAACTGCGCCCGAACTGATCCTGCCACTTCGATGCATGACACTAAGAGAGTGCAGCGGAAGAGTAAGAAAACGGAGCATCAAAGTCCCCGGGGAATGCCAAAGGTGGACTTTGTGGTCAGGGTTCGGTGCCCCCACAGACTGGACTGGAAAACACTCCTAAAGTTCACCACACAGTCCTTGTACTTTTCTTTCTGGTTAGTGTTGTTTTCTTTTAGTGTCATTGGATTTGGGTTGGGTTTTGTTTTCATTTTTGTTTGTTTTTTTTTCTTTTTGCTGCTTGGTTTAGCTCAGTCTTGTTTTGTGCATGTTATTACCTTTACAGGTCTGTCTAATTAAGAGAGGCTGGATGAACAATCTGGAGGAGTAAACATGTGACCGGCCCTTTCCATTGGGCATGGGAGTGAGCACGGTGGGGGGAAAGGAAGTGGTGTAAAGAAACCCAGAGACAAGGGTACAACAAGTGATGGAAAACGGTAGTGAGGGGGATGTAGGAGGCCTGGTAGGGCGTGATCAAAGGTAATGTAACCAAGAGGAATTACTGAAACCCAAAGGAAGACTGAGCATGTCAGTGGGCACAAGAGGAAAATCAAAGAGTATAGAAGAGTGAGCTGGGAAGCAAGGGCCAGTTATAGACGTCTAAATAAAGGCATGTACATATGTACATATATTTACAAAGGGGCATGGGGAAATAGATCTATGTCCATATGTTTATAGATTTAGTATTAAGGTAGCAGATGGACATAGGGCCTCCGCTGAAGGACTCCCTCATTGCAATAACACTGTTCTATTAAATTGGCATTCTAAGATGCTCACCTTCCCTACACAATCACTGACCACAAAGCGGCTGCATAAGCAAATGTGGTGAAGAAAGCCGATGGTGTCCAGCTACCTAAAGATATAGCGTGTGGGGTCTTAAAGGCCTGAGGGTAAAGAAACAGCCATCTGGCTCTGAAGCAACAGATCCCACATGGAGAAAGCATACCAGCCTGTGTGATCACAAAGTTTTAAAGGGATAAGGCAACAGGCATCATGAGAACAAAAAAATCTTATCATGGAGAATGAGAGGGGACTGCCGGGTATAGACCCAAAACCTATTTGCAGTGCACTGGACATCCCCTTACAGAAGGATCTCAGAGTGGAGATTAAAGAATACAGGGTATGAGACAGCAAAGATGAAACACAACTTTCCTCTAGTTCTTAATGCTTTCTCTTGCCCCACTATCATGATCCCAGTTCTACCATACTAATCTGGCCAAACTAGAGAAGGTATTCTAGTACCGATAGGAATTTCAAACACGGGGGATCCAGAGTGGATGGGCCCTTTACCAGTGTTATGAGTGGAGATACTGGGAGGGTGGAGGAAGGGCAGGATGGAAAGTGGGAACCGATTACAAGGATCTTCATTGAACTCAAAAGAAAGGTGGGTGAAAATATGACAAAAGAATTAGTACATTTCCAAGGATTGATGAGGGATGGGTGGCGGGCATTGAGGGGCGGAAAATGAGGAGCTGAGGCCAGGGGCTTGGGTGGAGAGTGGATATTTTGTGAATAAGGAGGGCAATTAATGTACAGATGGGCTTCAAACAGATGATGTATTTATGGATTGTGGTTAGTGTTGTAGGAGCCACTAATGAAAAGATCATAAAAGAAACAAAAATAATCTTGGCAGAGGGCTCATGCAAGGATGATCTCAGGCTGGATTAGACCAGTCAAAACAGCTACTGGAGTCGCCTCACCCTGTGTCTATTACTGAGTCAGCCATGATGCTTAGGACCCACAGCCCCAGCAGCTGGCCAGAGAGGGAGGTGGATCTCTGAGGCCATTCCACAGGGGGAATGGTCCTCTGTCCTGCAGGGCCCACCCTCCTTTGTAAGCATGCTGCCTGGGGCAAGGCTTTCATGGAGTCCACACCATGGGAGCTCTACTACTCATGGGGGATTGGCAGGAAGCCTCTGCTCATGCGCACACACCACCAACTAGCTGGAGGATCTCCGTGAACAAAGCCTGAGGCAGACAACAAGCCCACTAACTGATGCTGTAAGAGCTACAATCAGCATCCAGAAACCTGCAACTGGGAGTAAGAGGCAGCATACCTTGGTCCCAGCCCCTCCCACTCTAATCTACAAGGAGTGACATTGCAAAGCAGAGGGCTTTCATAAAGCACTTCCAGGACTGTGGAATGAGCAGCCTCGTTTGTGGACATGGATACTCTGTGATCCAGACGTACTACCTCCTCCCTTACAGTCAGCTGAGACAAAAACCCTTGCAAGCAGAAAGCCATGCATCTGAACAGTATCCACCAGCCACTCATGTGCAGCACAGCTGCCTCCAAAGAGCCTTCCTGAGTGAGAGAGAAATCATGCAGAAGCCTGGTCTGCACTCAAGAGAGTTTTATGAGCGTAGGGAGGCGTGGTGGGCAAGTCTGGCCGACCCCAGTGGCTGAATTGAATTTACATGGCCTAGATTGGTCAATCCAGGTACAGGAACCACCCAGGTGACCTCCCCTTCATGGCCAGAAATCTGGACCTCTGAGCATGCACAGGGTGCCTCTCCTAACTGGGCTCTTATCTTGGCCCTATGGGCATGCATAACGGATGCCCCAGTCCCTAGTATAGCTACCTAACATTTGCCCCCCTGAAGAGATATGGACCCAAATCTTTGGGGGTACTGGGCGACGACATCTCTAGCTGCTTCCTGCTGGCAAAAGGGGCGAGGTGGGGCTTTGGGTCCATACCCTTCCTACACTGCTGGGAGGGGTTGTCCATTGAGGGCAACTTTATCCAGGATGGATAAGGTTGAGGTGGTCCAGGCGATGGTAGTCGTGGACCTGGCACACTTGGTTCAGAAGCTTTAATCACCCGATAACTTCTGAGAAAAACAAACGGTCTAAAAGGTGAACAGTTTGACTACGACAAGGCTAAGCTTGTGAGGTGGCAGTGGCCTTGAAATTAAGTGAGTGTCACAGGAAACAAAAATAATCTTAGGATTACCAGACATGTGTGTTTGTTCATTGGAAGTACAGGAAGAGGGATAAAAGCATTCACACTTTCCCCTAGGAGGGCACAGGTTTGGGCACTACTAGGTGCAGTCTGATCACTGATTCATTTATGATGCTAAGGTCTTGGACCCGCTGATAAGACCCATCCTTCTTTTTAACACTATAACACTTCAATTTTAATTTTGGGAAAAAATTTTCTTTTTGTTGTGGACTTTCATAGTTATAAATATATATATGTATTAATATATATATTTTTTAATGTTATGAAAACATCATGCTTCGCGTTATAGAGTTAAATGGAAATAATGGGCTAGTGCAGGATGAGTCAAAAGTGACCAAAATAGAGTAACTGCCTAAGTCATTTTGAATTTTCTTGGGTTCAATTGGAGTAAAGGCTTGTAAATTACCCGGGGTCCAAATTCCCATGGTGCCTCCTACAACGGGTAGAATGTTCAGGGATGTTTCAGGGCTGGGAGATTAATAACCCCTAAGTCCAGGATACCTTAGGGCAGGGGTCCTTAAACTGTTTACCCAGGGGGCCAGTTCACTATCCCTCAGGCCTTTTGAAGGAAAGACTATAGTTTAAAAAAACAAATATTACGAACAAATTCATGTGCACACTGCACATCTTGATTTGAAGTTCAAAAAAAAAAAAAAATGGGGCACATACACCCGGCAGAAAGGATCAACGTCCTCGGCTGTCTGCATGTGGCCCACAGGTTGTAGTTTGAGGACCCCTGCCCTCGGCATTCACCAAGAGGATGTGGTTTCAACCCAAAAGCTTGGAGACTCTACAATTTGTTTAAAAGTGATGGGGCAGAAGGAGTCCCTGATTGACCCACGCAAGACTAGTTTTCCCATCCCCTGTTACTAAGAGTTCATAGTTATGGTTAAAGGGAACCAGGATATCCCGATCTGATCCCGTTACTTCAAGTGTGGGCTGACATTGCCACTAAGAAGCCTGCAAATATAAAAGACTTACTCCCTCCCACAAAGAAAGGGCCCTTGTTTCCAAGGTTTCAGGAAACATGGAAGGACCGGAAAAACAAACGGTCCAAGTTCCCAAAACCACATAGGTGGAGGCCATCCCTCCCCATCACCCTCCCCCACCCCTCCCCTCCCTCACCCCTCCCCTCCCCCATCACTCCCCCACCCCTCCCCTCCCCTCCCCTCCCCATCACTCTCCCCTAATCGGCTTTATCCCATTTTGCAGGAGAACTCTGGGAGTGGGAGAGCTGGCTTCAAACCCTTTCTTTCAACCCCCGCCCTATAAGGTTTCTAGGGTCCAGAAATAGAAAACTTCTAACAGGCCCTTATTGAGTCACTCCCTCCCCCACCGACCCCCCAAACTCACCCCCACCCCTTACAAGCATCCCCCCACACACACTAGTACTGGTATGACTTCCATACTCATCAGCCCACCTGGAATGCTTGCCAACAACTTCTCCAGGTGCTGTTCACAACGGAGGAGGGTAGCCCTTCCAGACAGAGGCCCAGTAAGCAGTCAGTGAACCTGATGGTCAGCGAGCGGGCACTCCCCACTTGAGAGAAACTCTTTTGGCCACTACACCAACAATGTGGGATCTCAATTCCTAGCAAGGCCCAGAGGACTTTACCAGGTATCAACCATTGCTCTTACATGACCCTCTGCAGAAGAGCTAGGAAACCTATGAATTTATCTAAGGTCAGTGAGAATTTTCAGGTTCCTATAAGAGAATATCCGCCTGCCTTTCTAGAGTGGCTGAGGGAAGCCTACGGGCTTTATACCCCTAACGGCCCGGAGGCACTGAAAACAGGAGGGCAATAAGTATTGCTTTTATTACTCAGTCAGTCTGCCTCAGACATGACAAAGAAGTGGGAAGGGTTTGAAGGGAAAAATCTTAGCGATTTGGTATAAGTGGCTCATTGAGTGTATAACAACAGAGATGACCCTAGCACGACAGAGACAAAGAAGCTAGCTAAAATAATCATAATTGCCATGAGATACCCCAGAGACTCAGGAAAAGGAGAGCATGGCCCACTCACGGAGAGACTAACCTGTGGGCACCGCCAAGCCATGGGGAAGGACCAATGTGCCTACTGCAGGAAAGAAGGACACTGGAAAAATCATTGCCTTGAAAACCCCAGGAGAGGTGCACGACCCTCCACTAGAGTGGATGGGCCTCATCTGCACGTAGAAAGACCCAAGCAAGAGACAATAATGCTTGAAGAAGCTCAATGAAGGGGTCAGGGCTCTGTTTCACTTCGCCGCCAAAAGCCCAGGCTAACTCTCCAAGTAGGAGGCCAGGCAGTAAATTTCTTGGTGGACACAGGGGCCACCTTGTCAGGTTCAGAAAGGAATATGGGCACATTTTCAAGAAGAAAGATGTGAATTACTGTGAGCCTATGATTCCTTCCACAGATAACTCACACCAGAAGGTTTGCATGGAGGGTAGGTGGGTTTCCCAAGACAACAAAATAACAAATATCTATCAGCCCTTTGGCCCAGTTAGCCACCTGGTTATGATATCACTGGCTTCTGGCTCAGCTGCTGAGCCAGTGAAGCAGTTATAGCAGGAAAAGACTAGGTGGCCAGTGGCCATCAACGGAAGGACCAAATCTCCACAGTGGGCTTCCTGTTTCAATATGGAGCCACGTATGTTACCTGCTGGACACCATCTCTATCCTGAGCTCATAATTGCCATCGCAGGTCTAGAATGCGGCGCGCAGGTACACACTATATGAAACAGTCTCTGATTAACCCCTCTCGATAACTTGCTGACATGGGAGTCTGGATAATCCTGTACATTTACTTTGCAGATTAGAAAACTCACTCAAAAACACACGGGAGTTGACCCAGAGACACACAACTGGTTAACAACAAAGTCATATTCACAACCAGCGTCTGGACCAAGAGCACGGTGCCCCACAGAACTGTGCCCATCGAGCAGTCAATATCTCCTGGACTCTCAAAAGATCTGAGCTGATACCCACCCCCCCCCCCACATCCTTGCAGCCCCAAAAGATTGTATTTCACAGGATGGCACCGGATCTGCAGCTCGCGGAGAGGGACATATCTGATCAGAGAACACAGGGCAGAACAAGGGGGAGGAGGGGAGAATGGAGCACATCCTGGCCCAATACACCTTGAGGATGATGTTCCCAATCAGAGAAGCCAATCCACAGAGAAGACCACATGGGCAGCCCCACGATGAGAAACGTCCCTCAAAGACCCATAGCCTTAGAGGGGACAACACTGGACACACAGTGTGGGAACTGCACCCGAACTGATCCTGCAACTTCGATGCATGACACTAAGAGAGTGCAGCGGAAGAGTAAGAAAACGGAGCATCAAAGTCCCCGGGGAATGCCAAAGGTGGACTTTGTGGTCAGGGTTCGGTGCCCCCACAGACTGGACTGGAAAACACTCCTAAAGTTCACCACACAGTCCTTGTACTTTTCTTTCTGGTTAGTGTTGTTTTCTTTTAGTGTCATTGGATTTGGGTTGGGTTTTGTTTTCATTTTTGTTTGTTTTTTTTTCTTTTTGCTGCTTGGTTTAGCTCAGTCTTGTTTTGTGCATGTTATTACCTTTACAGGTCTGTCTAATTAAGAGAGGCTGGATGAACAATCTGGAGGAGTAAACATGTGACCGGCCCTTTCCATTGGGCATGGGAGTGAGCACGGTGGGGGGAAAGGAAGTGGTGTAAAGAAACCCAGAGACAAGGGTACAACAAGTGATGGAAAACGGTAGTGAGGGGGATGTAGGAGGCCTGGTAGGGCGTGATCAAAGGTAATGTAACCAAGAGGAATTACTGAAACCCAAAGGAAGACTGAGCATGTCAGTGGGCACAAGAGGAAAATCAAAGAGTATAGAAGAGTGAGCTGGGAAGCAAGGGCCAGTTATAGACGTCTAAATAAAGGCATGTACATATGTACATATATTTACAAAGGGGCATGGGGAAATAGATCTATGTCCATATGTTTATAGATTTAGTATTAAGGTAGCAGATGGACATAGGACCTCCGCTCAAGGACTCCCTCATTGCAATAACACTGTTCTATTAAATTGGCATTCTAAGATGCTCACCTTCCCTACACAATCACTGACCACAAAGCGGCTGCATAAGCAAATGTGGTGAAGAAAGCCGATGGTGTCCAGCTACCTAAAGATATAGCGTGTGGGGTCTTAAAGGCCTGAGGGTAAAGAAACAGCCATCTGGCTCTGAAGCAACAGAGCCCACATGGAGAAAGCATACCAGCCTGTGTGATCACAAAGTTTTAAAGGGATAAGGCAACAGGCATCATGAGAACAAAAAAATCTTATCATGGAGAATGAGAGGGGACTGCCGGGTATAGACCCAAAACCTATTTGCAGTGCACTGGACATCCCCTTACAGAAGGATCTCAGAGTGGAGATTAAAGAATACAGGGTATGAGACAGCAAAGATGAAACACAACTTTCCTCTAGTTCTTAATGCTTTCTCTTGCCCCACTATCATGATCCCAGTTCTACCATACTAATCTGACCAAACTAGAGAAGGTATTCTAGTACCGATAGGAATTTCAAACATGGGGAATCCAGAGTGGATGGGCCCTTTACCAGTGTTATGAATGGAGATACTGGGAGGGTGGAGGAAGGGCAGGATGGAAAGTGGGAACCGATTACAAGGATCTTCATTGACCTCAAAAGAAAGGTGGGTGAAAATATGACAAAAGAATTAGTACATTTCCAAGGATTGATGAGGGATGGGTGGCGGGCATTGAGGGGGGAAAAATGAGGAGCTGAGGCCAGGGGCTTGGGTGGAGAGTGGATATTTTGTGAATAAGGAGGGCAATTAATGTACAGATGTGCTTCAAACAGATGATGTATTTATGGATTGTGGTTAGTGTTGTAGGAGCCACTAATGAAAAGATCATAAAAGAAACAAAAATAATCTTGGCAGAGGGCTCATGCAAGGATGATCTCAGGCTGGATTAGACCAGTCAAAACAGCTACTGGAGTCGCCTCACCCTGTGTCTATTACTGAGTCAGCCATGATGCTTAGGACCCACAGCCCCAGCAGCTGGCCAGAGAGGGAGGTGGATCTCTGAGGCCATTCCACAGGGGGAATGGTCCTCTGTCCTGCAGGGCCCACCCTCCTTTGTAAGCATGCTGCCTGGGGCAAGGCTTTCATGGAGTCCACACCATGGGAGCTCTACTACTCATGGGGGATTGGCAGGAAGCCTCTGCTCATGCGCACACACCACCAACTAGCTGGAGGATCTCCGTGAACAAAGCCTGAGGCAGACAACAAGCCCACTAACTGATGCTGTAAGAGCTACAATCAGCATCCAGAAACCTGCAACTGGGAGTAAGAGGCAGCATACCTTGGTCCCAGCCCCTCCCACTCTAATCTACAAGGAGTGACATTGCAAAGCAGAGGGTTTTCATAAAGCACTTCCAGGACTGTGGAATGAGCAGCCTCGTTTGTGGACATGGATACTCTGTGATCCAGACGTACTACCTCCTCCCTTACAGTCAGCTGAGACAAAAACCCTTGCAAGCAGAAAGCCATGCATCTGAACAGTATCCACCAGCCACTCATGTGCAGCACAGCTGCCTCCAAAGAGCCTTCCTGAGTGAGAGAGAAATCATGCAGAAGCCTGGTCTGCACTCAAGAGAGTTTTATGAGCGTTAGGGAGGCGTGGTGGGCAAGTCTGGCCGACCCCAGTGGCTGAATTGAATTTACATGGCCTAGATTGGTCAATCCAGGTACAGGAACCACCCAGGTGACCTCCCCTTCATGGCCAGAAATCTGGACCTCTGAGCATGCACAGGGTGCCTCTCCTAACTGGGCTCTTATCTTGGCCCTATGGGCATGCATAACGGATGCCCCAGTCCCTAGTATAGCTACCTAACATTTGCCCCCCTGAAGAGATATGGACCCAAATCTTTGGGGGTACTGGGCGACGACATCTCTAGCTGCTTCCTGCTGGCAAAAGGGGCGAGGTGGGGCTTTGGGTCCATACCCTTCCTACACTGCTGGGAGGGGTTGTCCATTGAGGGCAACTTTATCCAGGATGGATAAGGTTGAGGTGGTCCAGGAGATGGTAGTCGTGGACCTGGCACACTTGGTTCAGAAGCTTTAATCACCCGATAACTTCTGAGAAAAACAAACGGTCTAAAAGGTGAACAGTTTGACTACGACAAGGCTAAGCTTGTGAGGTGGCAGTGGCCTTGAAATTAGGTGAGTGTCACAGGAAACAAAAATAATCTTAGGATTACCAGACATGTGTGTTTGTTCATTGGAAGTACAGGAAGAGGGATAAAAGCATTCACACTTTCCCCTAGGAGGGCACAGGTTTGGGCACTACTAGGAGCAGTCTGATCACTGATTCATTTATGATGCTAAGGTCTTGGACCCGCTGATAAGACCCATCCTTCTTTTTAACCCTATAACGCTTCAATTTTAATTTTGGGAAAAATTTTCTTTTTGTTGTGGACTTTCATAGTTATAAATATATATATGTATTAATATATACATTTTTTAATGTTATGAAAACATCATGCTTCGCGTTATAGAGTTAAATGGAAATAATGGGCTAGTGCAGGACGAGTCAAAAGTGACCAAAATAGAGTAACTGCCTAAGCCATTTTGAATTTTCTTGGGTTCAATTGGAGTAAAGGCTTGTAAATTACCCGGGCTCCAAATTCCCATGGTGCCTCCTACAACGGGTAGAATGTTCAGGGATGTTTCAGGGCTGGGAGATTAATAACCCCTAAGTCCAGGATACCTTAGGGCAGGGGTCCTTAAACTGTTTACCCAGGGGGCCAGTTCACTATCCCTCAGGCCTTTTGAAGGAAAGACTATAGTTTAAAAAAACAAATATTACGAACAAATTCATGTGCACACTGCACATCTTGATTTGAAGTTCAAAAAAAAAATAAATGGGGCACATACACCCGGCAGAAAGGATCAACGTCCTCGGCTGTCTGCATGTGGCCCACAGGTTGTAGTTTGAGGACCCTTGCTCTCGGCATTCTCCAAGAGGATGTGGTTGCAACCCAAAAGCTTGGAGACTCTACAATTTGTTTAAAAGTGATGGGGCAGAAGGAGTCCCTGATTGACCCACGCAAGACTAGTTTTCCCATCCCCTATTACTAAGAGTTCATAGTTATGGTTAAAGGGAACCAGGATATCCCGATCTGATCCCGTTACTTCAAGTGTGGGCTGACATTGCCACTAAGAAGCCTGCAAATATAAAAGACTTACTCCCTCCCACAAAGAAAGGGCCCTTGTTTCCAAGGTTTCAGGAAACATGGAAGGACCAGAAAAACAAACGGTCCAAGTTCGCAAAACCACATAGGTGGAGGCCATCCCTCCCCATCACCCTCCCCCACCCCTCCCCTCCCTCACCCCTCCCCTCCCCCATCACTCCCCCACCCCTCCCCTCCCCTCCCCTCCCCATCACTCTCCCATAATCGGCTTTATCCCATTTTGCAGGAGAACTCTGGGAGTGGGAGAGCTGGCTTCAAACCCTTTCTTTCAACCCCCGCCCTATAAGGTTTCTAGGGTCCAGAAATAGAAAACTTCTAACAGGCCCTTATTGAGTCACTCCCTCCCCCACCGGCCCCCCAAACTCACCCCCACCCCTAACAATCAGCCCCCAACACACACTAGTACTGGTATGACTTCCATACTCATCAGCCCACCTGGAATGCTTGCCAACAACTTCTCCAGGTGCTGTTCACAACGGAGGAGGGTAGCCCTTCCAGACAGAGGCCCAGTAAGCAGTCAGTGAACCTGATGGTCAGCGAGCGGGCACTCCCCACTTGAGAGAAACTCTTTTGGCCACTACACCAACAATGTGGGATCTCAATTCCTAGCAAGGCCCAGAGGACTTTACCAGGTATCAACCATTGCTCTTACATGACCCTCTGCAGAAGAGCTAGGAAACCTATGAATTTATCTAAGGTCAGTGAGAATTTTCAGGTTCCTATAAGAGAATATCCGCCTGCCTTTCTAGAGTGGCTGAGGGGAGCCTACGGGCTTTATACCCCTAACGGCCCGGAGGCACTGAAAACAGGAGGGCAATAAGTATTGCCTTTATTACTCAGTCAGTCTGCCTCAGACATGACAAAGAAGTGGGAAGGGTTTGAAGGGAAAAATCTTAGCGATTTGGTACAAGTGGCTCATTGAGTGTATAACAACAGAGATGACCCTAGCACGACAGAGACAAAGAAGCT